>NW_019091217.1:2103593-2378222 GCF_002217175.1 Folsomia candida
ACAACATTATGGCAATTGTGCATAGGTATACATACGTAAGGCAGCATCACAAAAGTAGGCATTAAATATTTAGAGGCTGAACAGCAAAAGTCAAACGCTCATTGTTTGCAGGCCATCATCAGAGATTGGATTTCTTCAGAGGAAATCTACACGTAAAAATGGTTCTACTCTGCAATCGTGTAATTATGTATTTAGGCATTTGAGGAGAAGGTTGCTTTGTGTGCCCTGCTTCAAATAATAATGAATGAGCAGTAAAAGTGGGAAGGAATTAGTAATTGTTGTTAACGAACATAAGTGAGCAATAAATTAGTGGACACACAATGCAAGCCACCTAAGAAAGAAAGAAAGAGGGAGCGATCTCAATTTTCACTTTGCAACAAACAACTGATCTCTTTAAAGGCGTCTTCCCCAGGGTCAAGTCAAACCAACGGAACAATAAGTTGACAAATTGGTCAGTGGGAGCTAAACACGATACGATTCATTCATTCTTTTGTCCGGCTTGCCAACCAACCATCCAGGAAAACGTGCATCCTCCAAGTAGAAATTTATTTATCGCTTTTTGAGCACAATTTCAAAGGCGCGACGAGTGAAATGGAGCGAGATGGAGATGAAGAGAAAGGTGCAGTCCAAAATCCAACGAGATGATCCAGACTCTTGTTTTCTTATCCATCTATTGACGAGAAGGAACTTATTCTCTCCTTGGAATCAATTAGTCCTTTTCATTCATCAACACTTTCCTTCTCATCTCTCCTCCACCTCCTCCTCCTCCGTCGTCAGAGCGTCGTAATTAAGTCGCAGTATTACTTGTTGACATGCTCATCATCATCACGACAAACTTTATTGCTTCACAACTGACTGATTGGAATCCTTTTGTTCGCCCACCGGTGAATAAATAGCTCACAAATTGCTCTAATTACTTGACAAAGTTGTTTATTAATTATTCTACTCGTCCTCCTCCTCCTCTGGATTCACTCCTTCTTCCACTTTATCCAGATACGGAATACGCGACGACGTTCGCTCAACTTATGAATATTGATTAAATAAATGTCCACGTGACAAATTGTCAGGCTGCTCAATTTTTCTCTCCATTTTCGCAGTTCCCTCAGAATGTGGATTTGCTCAGATTTGAAATGATAATTGCTTCGTAATCAGTTTTCATGGTGCATGGAAAGTCAGGATTGGGAAGCCGAACTAATTTTCAGCCTGAGATCAGCGATATCGAATATCGTATTATGTGCCCTCAGAAATGCATGTTGAGTTGGCCACATGAACCAACTTGAGAGTTGATTACCCTCCAAGTACGTAAGAGACATGGCGTCATTATCAGCAGTATTATTACTCGAGACAAAGAAAAACCGGAACCATTTACTAGATTTAGGATTATTATCACACCACACGACCCGCATACCAGGACCATAAAGACGGAACTTGTGCTGCTGCAGTACAAATACATGGAAAAGTGTGTGCCCATGTAGATCTTAATCCTCCTCGAAAGGGATTTATTTGTAAAGGCAGTTTCCTTAATGTGTGAGCAGTTAGAGTTGTCTTTCTCCAGCACGCGCTCCAGCCATAACTCAGCTTTAAAGTTTAAAGTTCTTCTTCCAGTTCTTCTTCCAGTTCGTCAGTCAGAGAGACAAAAGAATTGGAGTAAAACAAAGCATTTTTACGTGTCTTGCTCCCCAGAGAGAGAGAGGTTGGATTAATGCATTATTCCGAGGAGGCCGATAAGTGGTGGACGGATGGGGAGGAAAGTGAGCAAGGTAGAGCACCAGCGAGTCCACAAACATCTGCCTCTCTATTTGTGACCCTTTATTGTTATCATCATCAGGGTGAGGGACGCCTTGGTTGGGTTGGTATGGGCCCTTCTTGTCTGGCACACCTGCACATTTCCATATACCTTTCTCCCCCAGCCCCAGATGTGCTCCTTCCACACTTTCAAATGCAAATGCTCCACACACGAACTCTAATCTTGCCGAGGTGAGTATTTAATATGTGGTGCAGCGTCGTTGTTTGGATGGAGGGGATCACCAGCAGTCAGACCAAACCAGGTACACAGAACCAATCATTTTTATTACGACCACAGCACATTTTTCTGAAGTGATTCATCCCCCAAAAAAATGCTGAAAACAACTGCACCAGCAAAACTATGTAGCAGACAAGAGTCCCATATTTTGCCGGCGGTGTATGCTGTTTAGTATCTGTTGGCATTATTAAGGAATTGCTGCTCGTTGTGCATATGCCCTTCGAAACATGAATCCAATAAATACCTTTGGACCTGGAGAACAATGTCCCCAATTGAAGCTGACGCGACGCGGTAGTGGACACCTTGTCGCGCGTCCCTTCAACAAAACAAAGCTGCTCCACGAGTAAATATGTTGGACTCTGTGCTGGGCAAAAAGTCTGCTCGATACTTTTGCACCTTTTCAGTTCAGATACGTACATTACATTCATGAGCATTTAGGAAGAATTTATTTTTATTTTCGCTTAAAGGAAAGTAAAAGGTATCAACATTTACCCATGATCAAATATGAATAAAGTGCACATTGTAACGAAGGGTATGGGAGCAAGGAAACAATCATTGAGGGATTTCACGTCAAGTTCGTAACCTACGTAACTGCGTTAGGTTTGTAAGTTTACACACTCTTGACGTGAGTTGACTTTGTAAACATTTTTTAGTAAAAAAAATATCGCATATAAAACGTCATCAAAATGTTGCTAGCCAACTTTATCCTAGCGTACACCAAATGACATGTAATTTTTTTGAATTTTTTTGCCTGAAATATCAGTTTTTCAGGAATTACACAGCCATTTCTTATGTCACAAAATTCTATAATATACCAAAATGATCGTATGATCAAGACCGATCGATTGATACCCCTCTGGATGAAGTGTGTCAATTTAGCCCAGATTTGACATTTGGGGGCTGGTCGGATAGCGACCAATATTTTCGGCTGGCAGCAATCTTTTGTTAAATAATTAAATTAATTTGCATGTCGGGACGAGATCACATAAAAATGTACAATAGACAATTCGTCTCTAAGACAATTTCAACCGAAAATTCAGATCTCAAGCACTCGAATTATTTACGAACTTTTGTTTACGAACCAAAAACATGCTTTTGAAGTGCGTAAGTTTCGTAAAAGTTCGTAAGTCAATTTTCCTTAGAAATGTGTGTAAAAGTTCGTAAAAGTTTGTAAGCTTACAAACCTTACGCAGTTACGAAGGTTACAAACTGTGACGTGAGTTCCCTCATTGTTGTTGTGGTTTGTTCCTCAAATCATGGGGATGGCGTGGAGAGGGTCCTTTACTTGCATATGCTCTTGAGGAGTTGCGGAAGGGTTGTGTGTGGCATGCTTGAAAATCGTTTTGGATTCATACATTTATTCATGATCATAATTTTAGGTATGCAATTTCGAAACATGATTGAATCTCAAGTGGACCCCGTCGTCTCTTCTGTGCGAGTACTTGAGTCAAATTTGGTTAAATCTCAAATTGTTTCGCTTTGGTGGTGGTCGCGCCTGGGTTGGTCTGACTATTGATTCAAATTCTACGAGGATGATGATTATGAGGGCAAATCCTTAAATTAAACTCGAATTGTTGAACGACTTGATAGATTTCGTGGGAATTGTGTCTCAAATCAAAATCCAATCTTTTTCTCGAGTGGAAGAAAGTGCATGCGTAAAAACAGCCACTTGTCCGCATGTTGTGTCTGCCTAGATTTCATTCATCCCAGAAAACGGTGGTGGTGAAGGTCGTCTCTGAAGTAAAATAGTGGTTGGACGTCTCAATAGCAAAAGAAAAGAAGGGCCCTTTCTTTAGACGATGGGGACGAGGGTCGTACAAATCTCACTCATTCAATCCTATCCACCGCACCATCAACGAGATATTTAAGGAGGAGGAGGGGTCGGTCTCTTTTCATGCTTCGTGGCATGTTGCTCGTGGTTTATTGGTCTGGTAAAAAAGTGGACAAGTCTTGTTCAGGAGAAAGGCGTCATAACATGGGGCACAGGTTGAAGAAGACTCGTAAATAAAGACGGGAAGAAGTAAATGGTTTGCTTTATGGGGTGTCAGCAGGTTGTCTTAATTTACATTTTGACTCAAGTATGTGCTCCCCTCAGTCTTCTGAGTGTAGTTGAGCACAATTATGGGCCACTCTGTATATACTTTGTGGGCTCTTTCTCCTCAATACCTGAGGACGATGAATGAATGAAAGGAAGAAAGACGATGAGATCTTATCACCATGAGAAAAATTACCAAACTCATTGTTGCTCTGCATGCTTGGGCAAAATATGTAACCCTTTATTCATTAAATTCTTTCTCTTTGCACTCCATTTATCTCAACAATCGCCACTCAGACGTCATTTTCAATCCAACGAATGAATGGCAAACCCTGCAATGTTTGTTTCTCAACTGCCCACGACCATACACAAACCAGACAATTTAGAACTCTAGCAATCCAAAAAATCCACTCGAAAAGGGCTTGAACAATGTGGTCGACGTTTTTATGAGCCGAGAAACAATACGCAAGCCAGCAGATTTCGCAGGAGAATGAAAAGAGGAAAAGTTGTGATTCATATATTCATTCAATCACCGTTTTGGAAGCCCATGGTAAAAACAGCAGCATCAACATCGGTGATCTTAAATCATATTCATTCCACTCTTTTTTAAGGGCTGTGACAAAGCGGAGAGTTTCTTTTTGAAGAGTGTCAGCAGGAAGCCAATCCAATCAAAGGTTTTAAAAACATTGGATCCTCTAAAAATTTAGTTTTGCATTTCAAATTTCGATTCAAACTTTGAAGAGGGTTTTACGGCTATGGTTTCTCTCTTATTTGTCGGCTTGTTGATTAGCTGAGACGATAATAATGGGAATGAGGGAGCGAACGGGGAGAGCGAGAGCGCATTTACAAGTTATGTAATGACCGACCAGGACATCAAACTGATCGCTTTGCTTACATAACAAAGTGATGGATCCGATGTTTGGCTGGCTGTGGGAAGAGTGAGACGACTGACGACTCGGAGAATAAAATTCTCGCCTATCTACCAACAGACAAAGGGCAGAAGTTAGTTATTGAGGCTATTATGAAAAAATGCGAGAATAATATTTGGTAATGATCATGTTTTAAAGCGTGCCTGCCTAATAATCGGAGTGGCTCATTAGTTGGACTTGGAAGCCTGTGATGGGTAGTTGGTGCGGTGGTTTAGTTTGATTTGGTTCGGTTTCGGATTTTGGATCCCAACCGAGCGAGCCTGGAGAGAGAGACAGATGTGCAAAATTGATGCTGAGTTGTCCGTCGAATGGTTTCGCATCATTGAGAACGATAATAATCACAAAGTCCCACTAACTAACCAGCCAACCAACCGTCGTCGTTATCATCTTCCTCCATGTCAATTGTGTAACATCATCACTTTTTTCTAGCTCAGGAAGGATGATCGTCTCAATTTTCCCAGAATGAAAACTGGAAAACTGAGCTCGAGTAAATTGTCGTAAATATCATGCGTTCATTCGTACGATGCGTTCCTGGCAGTAGGAGCACCGTCGCCACCCGATCCGAATAAATAAATACGTCAAATGCAGCGCTGGTGGTGAGGCTGGAGAAAGTGGTGGGATAAATGAGGCATATTTCTATTCTGTTACCTCTGTTATTCGACTCTGGCGTAATGATGAGGTTGTTGGGAGGAGAAAAATGGAGAGGAATTCAATCCTAAGCTTGTTTTTCAGAGAGACGCTCATTGTGTCCGACTTTTGCTCGGGAGAGACTCAGAACCCTTTTATTTGCAGAGTGTAAGGAAACGTGGCTGGAGGAGATCGAGAGGTGTACGTACAATAAATGCGGGCATCGTTATAAGCGGATTCCCTTCATGAAGGATAATGGGGAGTAAATCCTTTAAAAACATCTTCAATTCCGGCGAGCAAAGTGCGACAATGAGCTCCGCGTTGTACGTGTGCGTGTGCATCGCTGTATATATGGCGGGGAGGCGCAAGAACTCGAGAAATTCGACACAATCGAAGAATCCACATTAGCGGTGATTGCATCGTTCCGGGACGAGAATCGGATTTCTTCTTCGGGGAACAATCACCCCACGATGGAGACGCCGCATCCCTCCCACGGACCCAGAGCATTTGGTGCGAATGTGGATGGACGTCCCCCAAATTCCGAGATGTGTCAGAGGGAAATGTCGTTGTTGCGACAGAGAGACGTCCGGAATTGCTGCGACAAGTAAAGGAGTAAACGCTCCTCGTGACGGACACAATGGGGCAAAAGCTCTTGTCGAACAAAATTATTTCACTCGTCCAATCCTATTTATTACTTCCTATATATACTCTCTTTCTTGCCTCTTGCCCTCACGACTCCTCGGCCCTGAAGCACCCATAACCATAAGAAAACCATGTTTTTAAATCGTCTCCTTTAAACACTTTACAATATGAAGCAAATCACGGGAAATGAAATTCTTATAGAAAAGCATAGAGCATTTTTGTGTAATAAGGTAATGCGATTTTTAGACGGAATTCAATTAGGAAGGTTGGCTAAATCGTATTAGCTATTTTTATCGGGTCGGGTGGTGCGAAGTCTTTGTTCGTCTCAAATGGTACCTCTCCTCGAAATAATTCTGCTATTTGCATTTATTTATTTATCTATCTGCAGCATCAACTCTACACTTTTCAGGGTGGAGAAAGCTCTACTAATGAAGTGCAATGCATTCTCACAAGATTCCCCATCTCCAGACCTGTTGCTCTCCCAGAAGAAAGTGAGCCGTTCTTGACTTGGTTCTTGTGACGCACTGGTTTCCTCTCTCTCCTCGTCATATTCATAACTGAATCAATTTCTTTCTCGATAAAAAAGAGAACGAAATCTGTCTGCCCACATATTTCTACTGGACAAACACTGCTGCTTGTATCAGTGCATTTGTATATACACCCTCCGTGAGAGAAGAGCCCATCATAAGGTTTTCGAGTTGCGACCGTAAGTTGGTCGAGATTTTGAGTGGTTTTATTGGATTTTATAGCATTCGGACGACTTGTGTGTGATGCTTTCTTTCTTTCTTCTCCTCCTTCTAATGGCTGAGTGGAATTCTGGATGAGAGCTAAAATAATAATGGAATGATGACGGACTGGAGTATCGTCGCATCCCTGGTCTCCTCTCCAGGCAGGAGAGGAGGGCGATAGGGACAAAATTGAATTAGTGATCTTCATGACATTTTGTGTATCTGTTGAGAGCTCGACTCCATTAGGACAAGAGTCACTTTCTAATAAACAAAGGCAACGGTTTTGAAATTTTTAGAAAAGTGGTCTCCCTAAAACTTTGTTCAATTTAAACGATATCGTTGTATCGCAATCTCCCCTCCATTTCTTTACACAAATCTATCCCCACAGACGTCCAAGTAATTAATAATATCTGTGCATATGCAAGGCAAATAAGACGGTCAAAAGTGGCATGATCCCACGCCATCCATTTAATTCCGTCTCATATCACTTGGACCATGCACAAGGTTCAGTGCAAACATGTCTCTTTAAACTTGGGGTAAATTATATATTTGAGCAAATCGATGAAACAGCACCGAATTCACCCTCTCCATGTGAAGTTCGGCATGGATTTATCGTCCAACTTGGTGAGGAAGGTAATGGAGTGGATCAACGTCACCCTATATTCTTCTCTCTCTCTCTATTAAGGGGCTCATCTAAGCAAGTATGCCAATTGGTCGTGGACTATTTTATAAATTACCATGCACAACTGACACGGAAACCTCAGACTGAATTGGGATGCTTCCACTGTCATTTGAGGCCACATGTCCCCGAAATTCGGATCGTGGGATCCTTTTTCATTCTACCCGAATTTGCTGCTTCATCATCAGATTCACCATTATCATCGTCCTATTTTTTTATCTCTAGTCGTATCTGCCCACTCGTAATATTATTACGAATCTGTATCTGCATGGTATATTTGGAAGGGCTTCACATATGGCTTCAGAACTCGCGTCAGATTTTTTGTGGATGGCTGGACGATATCTCTCCTCCGCCGCTGCGATAGAATTTCAGTGGAGGAAGGAGTGCGTGGTGGAAAAACAAAGGGCTCCTGCCTGGAAATGGAAGGGAGGAACCCTTACTTACTTGCGCTCTCTCTCTGCCAAATAAGGATCGGATTTATTTATCCCCGCTTATTCACTCACTTCATTGTGATGGGTTCCTCCATCCGAATTCGGTTGGACGGATGAACAACTCTGTAAATGTATAAGAGTGCGACCATCATTCCTCTATTCATGCCTCGTTGGCGCCCAAGTCCCCTCTGCCTGGCTGGCGTTCAAAGTAACGGAGTGTGACAATGGCGACGAGGCGACGTCGTCGTGACATTCCCCAATCCATCTCCAGGGACTTTTCGACCCTGCACTGCTTTATTTTTCGCTTCGGAACATTCAATTCTTCACAGGTTTCTGGTCTATGAACGCATTTCAGGATCCAACGCTATCCAAATCCTGCCCTCATCACCACGTTGCACACCAAACCAGCCCAGCCTTGTCCACCGTCTCTGAGGATGAGAGGAAATCAGTTCGTTCGTAGTGGTGGAAGGGAAAGGAAGGGACAGGTCGATGGTCGTCATCATCGTGTATTTGCAGACCCTTCTTTTCGATGGTGCGGTGGAGGTTCGTAGTCGTGGTGGCACGCGTCTCCCCCTCGACACACCTGGCTGTCACGCGACAGGACAGGCAGCTGAGTCATTCTGCCTATTCAAATAGGAGGCAGAAAAAATAGGGAGCTCCGAATTCGGGCACTACCACCGACCAGGCAGCTGCCATCCTCCCCCCGTGCCCTTCCATCTCATTCCATTATCATGTCAAAAGAACTGCAGTGCTATGCTCTGGCTTACTCGACGATCCATTCCTCTGGCAGAGCTTGATTCACTCCGCCATTCACCCTTTTCACCATCAGTCGCAAATACATAAATGCAGGCTCTCATTTCCAACAATGTTAACTCTGGAAGCGACCCATTGTTCTGGAGGGTCCCCTTTTCGACCCTGCATAAAAATCACCCCGGCTGAAGGATGAAAGGCATCGTTTCGCATCCACAAAAATGTTGCCCCTTTGTTCAGCAGATCTGAAAGCCAGGCTGGAATTCTTGCACAAAAGGCAAGCAAGGTGTGCATTGTGTGCTCGTACACTTTCGTTTCTTCTATTCATACATACATGACCGGGTCTTTAATAATGAAGGCAAACTTGTTCTGGGCACCACGTCGTCGTCGTAAATAAAGCGTCCGACCGAGGAGGAGATGAGCGTGTGCATCTTATTGAACTTCTTTTGTCCTCCGAACGTAAATAAATAAGAAAGTGGTGGTGCACTTTAAGCCACGTGTGTCCCACCTTGTCTCGCCTTTTTGTAAATAGCAGTTTGTGAAAGGGAAAGGAAGTTCGTTGGCCGTCGTGTTTACAAACAAGGTTCTTCTTTAGAGGAAGAAAAGGCCTTCGTCTTACGGCCTATAGCAATAATCCACCTACATTTCTGTACCTACGTCTGACATGGGGTGAAGGTTGTTGCACTTCCGCCCTTACTGCTCCCAGGTGCACCACGGAATTTATGATTTCATGAAAGCATGTTCTGCTTCCTGGTCATTTTTTTACCAAGACAAAGGTGGCAGGTGATTTATTCCACCGGAATTCAATCCGACTCGTTCGTATGACATGGATCATGCAAAACGGGAATTGTTGTGGTGTTTTATGGAAGCGGAGGAGCGGAAGTGATGATCCAACTTCCGGATTCCCATGCTCGATGGGGCACGAAAGAAGGAAGTGGAAATTCTTGCATTGTGGTCACACACAAAATCGACATTTGATTAGCTCTCTCTGGATTTGGATGGACTTTGGGCTGTGCTTCTTATTCGGATGATGCACGCAAGTAGAGAATATTTTGGAGAGAGGAAACCTGGAGGTGGAGGAAGGAGGAAGGGTTGCGATGATTGTTGAGGAGACATCGCAGAGTTATTATTGAGTTGGTCGTGCTGGTTGTTTCTACCGAATTTCATTTTTTACTGCATTCTTCTTCATCCCCTTCCTTCCTTCCCGTTTGTCCGCCTATCTCTCGAAGTATTGTACATGTTATGACCACACCTGGATGACTCATCTCACCGGGTTGGATTGATTGCATGGCGTAAAACACCCGGTGTTTTGGGAATGTCAGTCTGTAAAATGTACGTACGTATGCGATAGTAAACCTTTGTCTAGGTCGTCGGATATTCACTACGTACATAAGCACATAGTGGGTAAGAAGGGTCCGGGTTGAATGTGGAGCACAACAAGCAGGGTGAGCAGGACTATGAAAAGAAAATTACGAAACATTATTCAGTCCCAACCCTCGCTCGTCTCTATTTAGTTATGTTTCCGAGGGTCGACACAAAATTGCTGTGCTTCCATAAGTACGTCTAGTACGTATGTATGTACGTACACATGCAGTGGTGAGTGGAAATAGGGCAGGTTCCATACAAACAGTATTTCTCCCGACAATATGCTGTGGATGCTGCCTCCGCATTTCGGTGTGTGTGGATTTCATTGCAAATCAAACAGAGAGAGAGGTCGTGGGGTCGGAAGCGGGGCAAGAGAACGGTGCGTAGCTCTGGTTGAATGCATCTGTCCAATCAATCCACCTTTCTCGGTGATGTGCAATGTGACCCCAACGAAACCAGACCATTCCACCACCACCAGGACGCTCAACCAACCACTCACACTTCCACCCACCACTGGTGGGCCACCAGACATCGTCGTGTACCAAATGTACCCTCATCAGCTACTAATTCCTCTCAAGAATATTTGTTTCATCCAACAACAACGCGTCGTCGTCTATGGTTTTATTTACGTACACGAAACAATGGAGAGACAGGAAGGAAGAAGACCTCTCATCGACTGACTGAGTATAAGTTATACTGCCACTAAACGAAACTTACGATTTGATCCTCTTCTCAATGAACAATAATTTTTACGTAAAAAGATGAAAAGAATTAGTATGTTCAACTTTTTGGGACAAGGGAAATTGAGTTTTGGAACTCAGTCGAGCGGTGAAAACAGCCACAGCAGACTTATTATTTTCATCGTTTTCCAGCATTTTTAGGGGGCAATTAAGCTGTTTCTGAATGTGGTACATATGTATTTATGGGAGGGCGATAGTAGGATTGCAACTTGATGATTTCTCGTAATTCTTTGTTGGGAGGAGGACAAGAGAACAAATAAGTGGGGACGACGATGAGGAAGAGCGTATTTAATCCGATTTCCGCATTACACATTATATTTCCTCCTCACAATATGTGCATCTCTATAATATTTACTCAAATTCGCTTCATCGACCTCACCTCAACTTACTATCTGTTCAGCACCTCCAATGCCACAACTTTTGTACTCTTGCCATTCTCAAAAGTTGAAATAACAACAGGATTCACAAGTTTTATTTAGAAACATCCGACAACAACTGGCTCAGGTAAAGGTTAAGAAACGTACTGATGGTGGGTGGGATGACAATGGGCGTCAGAAAGAATGGCATCATCCACAATTTTACTTTGTAATAAGCACTCGATTGAACGTACACCAGTTTCCTCACCATGAAATAATTACTTTTCCCGACTCGGGTCGTCCCATTCTACGAAACATATTTGACGGTTCCCGGCCCAAGAATTTTATGATTTAAGGGAGGAATTTTTGGCACTCATTTTGCTGGTATACATACACGCTCTGGAACTACAGGGTCCGTCCTACTCCTCATCGTCGTCGTCGTCATTGCCGTTGCTACAATTCTGACGACTTTCTCTATTCGAACAATATGCGACGCCATCTATCCTCAGCCTCCGCATATGCCAACATTCAATCCACATTCTTGACACAACATTATCTCCCTCGTCCTTCCTTCCTGATGGCGATGAACATTACATGGTCCACACATTCCAAAGTTCTGCTGACAATAAACGAGTGAACTCCAAGCGACCCACGCACCTGTGCCTGCCTGCCCAATGCAAGATCAAGGTGGTGGATTAATCTGAGCAGGTCGCTGTGAGGAACCTAATTACGTGAGGAATGCCGCTGTGAACGAATCTCTCTGTCCCTGGAATGTCTTGATGATGTCATGCAGGAAACCCATCTTTGTCTCTGCTTGATGAGAATTTCACCATTTTCCAATAATGACGAGGGGAGACGAGTATCCATCATTTTCGAGGAAGCCGTGCAGGTTGTTGTAGCAAAATCTGGGATGAACTACTTTCAAATGTACCATGCAGTCTGCCAGCTAATTCCTCTATTCTTCCGAGGCCAGCAAGGACGACGGGCAACAAAAGGTCTATTTTTACTGGGCTTCTTATGATCTTACTCGAACACAAGCATAACGAGGGATGTTGTGTCATCCACGAATTTTACTTATTTATGCAACATTTGTTAAAACAAAGGGTTGTTGCATAATAATTCTGCTGCCGAGCATAAAAGACATTATTAATACGTGAGACACGGACGCATTGTGACTCATTATTTTCATGTCAGAAGAATAGACGGAGATATGCAGTCACCATTCCGCCACGTCGACGGTATTAGATTAGCAAAAAGTGTGGCATATCGTTACCGAAAGGAATCACCTCGACCGAACGGCAAATGAAATGCTTTGCACTTACATTTTATTACTCTGTCATCATCACGAATGAATTCATGACATAATCGTCGTCGGTATCGTCTCTTGGCCCATATGTCGCTCTTTCGGCATATGCCCTCCACTGCACTGAAGGGTTGTCTCACAGTAGTTTATCTTCCACTGGCTTTTTCACTCTGAATGCTGTGTGACATTTGTTCACAACTTGTTGGAGGAGGTGGGACGACAAAAAGTCATGAATTTTAAGTTTATGGCTTCAGCATTCAATTTGATGCGAGTACAAAAATGTTATCCATGCATTACATGGATTGATGTGTGGTGCTGATGCTGTGCTCTTCTGAGGTGGTTCTGTGTATATGTGGCTGGTGGGTGGAAGGGACGTAAAAATGTTGATGTTTCCATTAAAAATGAGCTTATGGCGCCCATCTCTCTCTACTTAGGAAGCTATAGGAGTGGGAGCAGTGTATGTTGTCGTGCGTGGTTGTAGGTTCCAAAACTTTGAAGAATTCATGTCGTGCGGTTTGGAGATTTTGCTGATGGATTTTCCATTGGAGACGTAATATAATGCTGCACTCACTCCTGGATCAGCGGCTTTGGGGCTGCGTAGTCTAAAATGTATCTACATATTTAATGGGAATATGATGGGATGGCCCTTGAATAAGAACATGATTGAAATTTTATACCAGAGCCACCAAGCAGTGTCCTCCTCCTCCAGTCCCGCACTATGGGCTGACGGGTCTGCTGGCTTTTCCAGAAAAGATGCAGAGAGCAGAGACTTGTTGTGCGTGATGAGTTTTTAACTGGAGAGGAAGAAGAAGAGTCGTCGTCATGCCTGCTCCTGCTGCAGGGGACCCAGTGCATGCATTCGAAATCTGTGGGGAAGAGATCACAAGAAGGTGAGTGCCCATCCTCGCCCCGACGTTCGTACGTATTTCTTGTGGCGTTCGAGAAAATCCCAACCAGTTCGCTTTCTTCGTCTTCTTTTTTGGCGTCGTCGTCATCGTCATACAGCCATTCGTTCAGTGAGCAAAGGCCGTGCTCATCATGATAGTTTTTCTAGCTGCCTCCTCGTCTTGTCAGGCTTTTGCTAATCATCATCTCATTGCAAATTCATATGGTCCGTGTTCCTCTGGGAATTTGCTGCCTCCTCGTCTCATCCGTCCCTCCTTTGTTCGTATGCAAATGGGGAAATGTTTCATCTTTCTCGCTAATCATCTCCCATCCCATCTTCCCTTTTCTTACACGCCAGCCAGCCAAAACCTCACCCAATCCACCGCCATCCTTCTCGATTAGCCTCTCGGCACGAGGCCAGGAGAAAGCGCAGATTATACCAAAGGCAGCTCCACCACAAAATGACTGGCAGCATACCAAATTAGCCAAATCATGTAAGTAACCTCATAACAAACCTGGATGGCTTAGATTTCCCCAAGATTGATTGTCATCACATTTTTGCATGTTTTCCCTTGATTGATGTTTTTACCAAAACTACTCCGAGGCAGACATACAGCCAGAAATAATAAGCATTTATGAGGCAAGTAATGTGGAACATGTTGAACTAATGGCTGTCATGTCATGTATATTTGTCATATTATTACAATTTCTGGTGAGATTTGGTTGAGGGGGAAGCGGACCGGGTGTTCAGACATGATAAGCCTCCAGTGAGTGAGGTGGATGAGTGGACACACGCAAATGAGAATTCCGTGTCGCCCCACTCCAGGTATTGCAATAATGAGGACCCACTCACCACATCTGTGTTTGACTTGTGATAAAAATGTCATGTCGCTCATAATGGGATTCCTCGAGCCAAGTTTTCCATGCGATTAAATACTCTCCCACTCGGACAACAAGGAGAAACTGACATTATTTCATTTGGAGATTGCAGGCAATATTGAAATCTGGATCTCTGGTCATCCTTCTGCATGTCAGCATTCATGTGGTGCAGAAAGGTTCTTTCAGTTATGGTCACACGTGGGGAAAGCGGCCAGTTTACGGACTGATAGTGGACACAGGAACATGCAATGACTACAATGATGTAGGAGCAATCATGTCATCATCCACTCCACCGATGCCTGTTGATTCCTCGGACAATTTTACGAGAGAAAGTGCTCTCGAACGGGGAAGGAAATGTAGGCAAACAGAGGAAAAGACGTCTCAGCCTCATGATTTTCAGGCTGATTTTCTAAGCAAGGAAGCAAGCACTTAGGACTCCACTCGGAGGAGGAAAGATGTAGTGTTTCTGAGATTCGAGAGACATTATTGCATTGTAAACGGATGACCAGTAGGTAAACTACTGGACTGGAACCTCCCAGGAGACCTCGTTACTCTGACGGACTCGGCATAAGCAGAACCAGCCACGAAATGAGGGCATTGTTATCATCATCTCATCTCCCCACTATTATTTACTTCCTCGTCGTCCTCATCAACATGTCATGCACATGGGTCAGCAGAGAACGGCGGAGAAAGTCGTACTTAAGTGGAGCTCATTTCTCATCATCGCCACTCCAACGGAACAAATCCTTGTTGCCAGTTTGGGCTTTTGTGGTGTTGCTGATTACTTGGTCTCACCCAGGAAGGAAGGGAAGGAACAATAAATGATGCCACTTGTATTGTCGCATCCTTATTATTTCACGCCTCGAGTGTACGATGCCATTATAATTTTTAAACCGAATCGGATTTGGTCTTGTTAGCAGACAGCCATCAAACCCTCACCAAAAAGATTACGCAGCCAGTCCCGCAAGTCGAGATAAATATTGCCTTTCATGTAAAATGTGACAATGTTGAAATCTGTGTCTTTATTGTAACACACGGTTAGTATATTTCGCTCTTCCATCCAAACAATACACTTGCCCGAGAGGAAGAGAAATAACAAGGTGTACGGGTATGAATTACACGTGGGGTGAGTCGTAAATAATAAGGCAGGGAAACCAACAAGTACATTTGAGGACAAATTGGTACAGCATCTCGAAAGATATGGCTAGCTCACAAACCACAAGACGATTCAATTGGAGAAAATTCGATCGGATTATGATTAGTAAATACGTTTTGTGCTCTCTCTCTTATTATGCGAGCACACAGTTGTGTCATCATCTCAGCAAATCCTTGCCAGGATTCTCCTCGGATTATTTGTACGTGGGTAGGTCTCATCCTTTGACTCATGATGATGAGAGTTAGTTGAGACGGGCGACGAACAATGGGAGCCAAGAAAGAAGGAGAAAAATAATATGAGATCTTACATCCAGAGTTATTGGTCGTCTGTGTCGTGGTTTTGGTCACAAGTAATTACCCATCGGACATGGAGAGAAACGACGTAGCAAATAATAAAAGTCTCTCAGATCTTGTGATCTGATGTGAAACACAACAAAGGGAAATGTTGTTATTGGACGTCGTATTGCAGCCTTGTGTCTTGGTCTTCTTTTGGTCTTGTTGTATTGCATCAGAGGCTGGTGGTGGTGGGGAAAATGGGGGCAGGAGAAGATTCCCTGAGAGGAGGAAGAAGGTATTAAGGGATGATCGCTGGGGCTTCATCTCATCATCAGAGTCAAAGCACAGCCATTCTTTGTGGCACAATGCAATCCCAATCCCTCCAGGCTTTCTCCTCCGCACAACAAATAATTATTGGTCAGATTATCTCGGCCCGATCAAAGCTGGGACTAATCAGGTCTGACATGCCTGCCTGTCAGAATTCGAATTTTTCAATCAAAATTCAATTAGAAAGTATGTACTCATTCTCAGTAAGTGCAGCTGAAAAATACGAGGAGGAGGCGAGTTGAGACTGAATTTTATAATATAAAATATAAGAAAAATATAAGAGCACGCGAGAGACAAGTCACTATTCTCATGCATGCGATCGACCAAATTTTACGTAAATTTCCTTTCAATGTTTTTTACACCATCATTCGCCGAGTGAGAATAGATCAAATAAGTAGATTGATTTTTGATATTATTTACTGTCCCAAGACTTCAGCCATAAATGAAAAGTGCTACGTTGGGGATGATGAGATTTTTTATTTTATTCCGGAATATATCGGTACACGTTGATAGAGTAAAGAGTGGTGAGCATTGAAATTACTGTATTATTACATAAAGCTTCCCATTGTGGACGAAGAGTGAGTGGCTGGATATTTCTGAGTGAGCGAGTGTCCCTCGCATCGAGATTTATTTATTCAGTTAAATAAATGACGAGTTAGATGATGAAAGCTGGTGCTGGTGATGTTCAGAAATTGACGGTGGACACTGTTCCATTGTGGAGGAAGCGGTCACACACGCTGTCCGTCGACAAGGAGAGGAGACGAGTCAAGTGAAATGAGGAGTGAAAGTAAGTGGGAATAAAAATTGAATATTATGCACTCTCGCAGTGGAAATTGCATTACAAGAGCCTCGTCCCCAAATTAACTTTGCCCTGTCCATTACGAACTTCAACTTGAGCAACAACGGCCGAATGGATGGATGGATGATTGAATTGGAAGTTTGACCCTTCCACCACCCAACCAACCACTTGACTGACTCCCTCCTTATTTGACTTCCACATACCTCGATCGAATAAGGGCTTCATCCGTCCGTTCCGAACACGTATAAGCACAAGGATTGCATGAGAATGGAATGATGGGCTCTTAATCGGTGAGTAAACATGGCAGCAGCATTTTTCCTCGCTCCTCTTTCTTTGAGCGGATGCTAATGGTGCCAGTTCCGGTCGGTGCTTTCTTCCTCCTCTGCATGTGCCACATTCTGGATGGCCGATGTGCAGGTCAGATGAAACTATTTCATGCATGGCTATTGTGTCGTCCTAAACGTCTCACTCAGCCGTCATCCCACTCTTTCTCTCTTTTGGCTGGGATGATGTGTGTACCCAAGTAAGTAATGCAATATCCGGTCGTCCCATAGTTTCCTCGTCTTTTTTATCCTCTGCTACCTGGAAAATTTCAACACGTTTCATCAGCCTGCACCCGCTGGATGTGTGCATTGCGAATGGTGTCACATAACCTGACCGCACTCTCATCACATTTCGTCCTCAACGTGTGCAAACATAATCATGACAGAGTGAAAGCAGCCACATTATTGCATAACCTTTGTTTCCATACAAGTGGAGAAAGTGGTGGTTGGGGCGTTGGGCTGGAGGTGTCCACTCCATCTGCAGACATCCTCGACCAACCTCTCTCCTCTCTGCTGCCAACTTCAAACCTCCCTGCGTTCTCCAGGACACAAAATTCACCGACTATTTAATATATACCTACTGTTAGTGTTGGTTGGTAGTGTTTTTAGTCGATCAGTTGTCATATAATATATAACAAACTAGGGGTCATCATCTTGACCTGAACATCTCCTTATCGCCCGGTGGTGGTCACTGACTCGCAAACTGTTTACTGTTTTGTGACAGAGCCGAGTATCAAGCGATGGCGACGGACGTGATTTCCAACTTGTCGGGGAGTTTGGACGCAGAGTTGGAGAAGGCTCGAGAAACTTTGCGCAGTGTGGATGACAACATTAAAAAAGTGTTTGGGAAGGATGCCTCAGAACTCACAGTTTTTGGAAGGTATGAAAGTTGATGCATATTAAAGTGACGTGTGACAAAGTCTCACAAAGTTTCTTAACTGCAAAAATTGAATTGTTCACTAGGGGCCGGCGACCAGAGGATGACCCAGCGAAGGAAGATCATTACAACAATGACCACTTTCATAGTCAGTCTGGAGATGGGGCGGGTGGAGGGCGGCGACGTCGGGATGATTTTGAGCGTGACGGAGATGAGCCGACAGAGAAACGGAGACGTGGCGAAGGGGGAGGCAGCTTCGGTTTTGGACCTGCTGGTGGAGGCAGATTGGGCCCAATGATGACGGGTGGCAATGGACCAAGGTTCGGAGGGGGGAGGCAGAGAAATTCTATCGACGGTGGTGGGGAGGATGAGGGATTTGCAGGGAGACGGGTACGAATCAAATAACCGAGAGATATTCTCAATCACCTGTCATGATATTGATTATAAATTGTATTTTATTTGTGTTAGTTGGCTTCAAGAATTGTTTCGTCCGCAAAGGAAAAGTCTCGAGATGAAGTTTTGGCCGAACAAAGACAAGATCGGTCTGGTAGGGAACGAAATCGCAGAATGTTTGGTGCACTTCTTGGTACCCTCCAACGCTTTAAGCAAGATGAGACTAAACTGAAGGCAAAGGTAATGATTTATAGAGATTACGTCTTACTTACATGGAGTATATAATTTTCTATCGGCTTAGTTATTCACGGTAGCAGAATTCTTGATGGTTTTGTAACTTGCAGGAGGATAAGCGAGCCGTCATTGAAGCCAAGTTGGATGAAGCGGCACAACATGAGCGAGAAGTTGTGAAGACTAAGAAGCAGGAATTAATTAAAGAAAGGAGACTGAGGCTAACTGAAATTAAGCGGATTGAAGTCAAACGGCGTCGCCTAGCCGAGTTGGAACAGTGGGAAGAGAAGACCAAATATTTGACTAATTTTATCAGGTATATATTTTTATCAGGTTTGTATTTTTATTTTATCAGGTAATTTTATCAGGCTTTATCTAACCTAGGACTGAAGCTAAACCGCACATTTTCTACTTGCCCAAATTGATGAACCCAATTATGGAGTGTCGTCTTGAACAGTCAAAACAATTTGTCACAGGTACTCCTTTCTCATCTCTTCTTTCACATTCATTATTACCTCGACCTTTGATTTATTTTCTCGTTTTATGAGTGCAAGTCTTCACACAAATGATGTTGTTTAAACTTGGTCATGACAAATCTAACTTCTCCATATTACAGAAATGATATCACACAAACGGAAACTTGTTCTTGACGATTTAGAGGATTATGAGCAGAGGAGTAAGCGATACTGGGAGGGACGGATGGCTGGTCGACCGAGCAATAGAAAAATTGATCCTATGGATGCGGACATTGAATACGAACTAGATGAAATTATGAAGAATGAGGACATTGATGTTCCTCTGGAGGGAGAAGATTTCACAATCACTGTCTTCACCAATGATGACGAACCACGGTCCTCCTTCACCAACAAGTCTGGGAGCAACGGTGTTGCAATGAAGCGAGAATCGGTAGATGGGAAGGAAAATATTGTTGGGAAAAGGGGGGTGGGAACTGATGACGAGGACAACGAAGAATTTCCTTCAAACACTTCTCGCAAAGGGAGGCCAGACGAGGAGGAGGAAGAAGATGGTGGTGAAATTACTGAAGAGACGATTGAAGTCAAGATTGAGGAAGAAACTGAAGAGATGAATACCAGTGATGAGGCCGTAGTTGTAGTTGCTCCTTCTTCCCAAGAGGAAGACGATTCCGTAGTGGATGATGATCAAGAGCAGGAGGAGGAGGACGAAGAAGAAGAAGAGGAAGCGGACGAATAGATAGATTCATTAAATATTACTAAATTTTTAAGATATTTGTATCAATCCGCATGACCGACTTGTAGATTGTTCACGTCTTCTCGGTACTATTCATTCAGATAATTAGTGTTTATGGGAGTGGTGTAATGGAGTTGGAGTAATTATGCATGGCTGAGAAAGGCGTCCATCCATATCCAGATTTAGGCTCATTTATGATAACGATAATAAGCAAGAAAAAATATCGTGTTTTATTGATATCTAGATTAAAAGATGAAGGATGTCGTCATTCATGTAGCTAATGTAATAATAATAAGTAGGTCTTATAAATGTAACCTTTTCTTTTGCTGTAGAATAGCCAATAATCTTATTATTTTATACATATTGTAGGCAAAGCGTGTTTTCATAACTTACGTCTTACGTCTTTCTCTTAACATAAAGTATCGGAAGATTTTTGTAAAAGAACTAATTTCGAGCATAGTTCGGTTTCAATGTCCCCAAATATGTAGCTTCCAGCAGGGGAGGCAGCTATCTTTTGGGACACTTGCACCAGATTTTGATTGCTAGCCATAAGATCATGAAAGTTCCACACGGCCGGTCGCATGCTTTTTCCGTGATGCGCAATCACACACGACAATGAACTTGTTGTGCAGGGAGTTTTAGTTGATAGAATAATATTCATACTAGCGGAGAGTTTGTTGGGGTTTAACACTCTGAAATCTGGGTCACTGTCATTTCCTTCTTCGCTTAAGGCACTTCCGAGTAGAGAGACTGGCACCGACGGTATTACGACCCCATGAATGACCGCCCAGTGGGCAGAGTGACCCTTCCGCAGTGTGGGCCCATGATTATAATCTGCATCGTATCTGCAAGTATTTTCGCAATAATTATTATCAATTAGTAAGTATGAATCCCGGTTTCTTACGGTATGAGGGCCACGTTTCCATGAAGCAAGTGATCCACTAGTAGACTCCAAGTTGCTTCAACATCACTTGTATCGAGTAAGGTCGAGTCGCAGTGGAACCATGTCTTTGCCAGCCGTTGCATATCAAAGGCTGAGAACATTTCACCAAGCTTGGTCATCCCAAGTCGAACTGCTTCCTCGAGTAGGGCGTCGGGGTTGAGTCGTCGTGGCGTCACTTCATCGTCACGGTAGGGTAGAAGGACTTGGGCTGCTTCCACCAGTGCGATAAGTCCACATCTACTTATGTGTATGTAGGTCTCGTCATACTTATTGATTGATATCATCGCATAAAGAACTTACACGGGTCCACATTGCAAAATGGGTGACAAGATAGGGTTGTAGACGATCAGCGTGGTTGAGTCGCCGGCCTCTTCAGTGGATTTTTCTGTGCGTCGTCGCGTCATCTCTGACCTAACCTCGTCCACCACCAGCCTCTGTGTCACTCCCCGCTGTGCTGGACCGTTTTTATAGGAGCGTCCAGTCGGGTGGTGGTCCATGGAGGCTGTGGGAGGAGGAGGAGGCGGCGGTGGAGTCATCATGATGTTCTTGAGAATATTTCTTGTTCTCGGGGATCGGGATTCTCGTCTCACCCCGAAAGCCTGGCCCAGCAAAGCATCCTCAAGTCTCTCTCTCCTCCACCACACCGATGATACAGATTAATATTAGTATTTCTACTGCTGCTGCTGTTGCTGACTTCACTTCGAACTTGCTCTAATTAAATTATTTACATTGACTAATTAAATTTTAACGAATAGTTAGTTACACCTTTCGATCGAGCTTGTTTCGTGTTTTTAAGCAGCAGCAGCAGAAACCCACTGACGTCGACGACGGCAAATCAACAACGAGAGGAGATTGGCTGGCGCTGAGAACGAGTTGTTGTTTCGTTTGTCCCGTTTCTTTGGGAAAAACTTAATTATTTTGAGCAGCGATTGAGAGTTGGGTCAAGAAAAAAGGTAACAATTTCGTGGGTTAGAAAAGGCTTAAAAATTGAGGGCAGGATGCCTGTGGTGCTTGAGCGGCCAAAGATGAGTCGCCCAATGTGGGTAAGGAATGATCCTTGAATTGTATTCTCTTGTAAACTATTATTGCTATGCATGTTTATTATGCCTAAACGACAATTTCTTCAACTCAGGACGCACTCAAGTGCCACATAATGCGGGAGAGACAGCGCAAGAAACAAGGTACCTCATTTTTGTCATCAACCAAACTTTCTTCACAAAACCGAGAATGATGAAAATCGTCGGAAATTAAGGTGTCACTGATTCTAGGAATTCAATTTTAATTAATGTTTCGTTTGTCATTGTTTGCTACTACAGAGCTCGAAGCTGACGCCGAGATGGATCGACAACGAAAAGAGCGTGAACGTCAACAGAAGCAGCATGTCCTTACCCTGAGCGAAACTCGGGAACAGATAACACAGTCTGAAGCCAGGTTAGCTGAACTGAAAGAAGAGAAACATCAACTTTTTCTCCAACTAAAAAAGGTGCTCAACGAGGATGAAATACGGAAACGTCAACTCTACACTCAAGAAGCTCAGGAGATGATGAGATTTCAGTTTAACTATCCAAATAATCCTCCAAGGATACAACTTATGCCTCCAGAACAGCAACAACAACCACCTCCTCATCACCATCCCTCTCAACAACAGCAGCAAGCACAAACTTATTTACAACCGATTCAGCTGACCAGAGCCCCAGTTTCAATCACTCAGCCCCAGGCCCAAGTTTTTAAAGTGGGACACCCTCAGCAGCAGCAGCAACAACAACCTCCTGGACCAGGTGGTGGAGGTGTATCGCATCATAATACTTCCCCGCATGCCCAGATGCCCATCACGGTGAGTTAACGTTTCTAAAGCTGTATGAAATGCATGTACACGTGCTGCTGGTAAGTGGTAATTGGTTGGGAAGAAGCTATACTAACATAATATTACGATTTTGAATTTAGATCAAACGATCGAGGAGCCCGTCACCACCCCCTCACCCCTACAAGTTTGGCCCTTTTAAACCACCACCGCAAGCGATTCCACAATACGCCCATCAAAGTGAGTCCTATAATTTTATTGTAACAAGTCATTTAATACTTTAAAAACTTTCAAAATAGCGTTACCAACGCAAACCCGACTTTTCCATCCAGAGCCGAACATTTATTTTCATCCACCAAGTCAAATTTCGCAACAGCAACCAAATTCTAACAATCAACCACCCCCATCCCAGCAGCAACAACAGCAACAGCAACACTCTCAACACGGGCCTGTGTCTTTCTCTTCTGTTCCTCATCCCTCGGCAGGACCACCCCCACAATCAACACTTTACACTTACTCCAGTGCACCCCCATCCAGATCTCCGCAACAGCCATCAAGGGATGAATCACAGCAGCAACAACAACAACAACAAAGACATGTCCCTGGACCAATGTTTATTCATCATGGTGCCCCTGTACCCAGAGGCTATGTGCTTCATCAAGCTGTTGAAGTAATAGAAACCCGAATAAGACAAAATGAATGTCTTCTCTAATGAATTAAATTGATTTTAATGTTATTTGTGTTTTTTTCTTTGTTAAATTCTAGCAACATTCGCGCTCCTCGCCGCATAATAAATTTCCAGAAGATGGTCCGAAATATTACCCTCCACCCACGCATGGCCTTGCACTACGTGCTCCACCATCCCATCTTATCCACCCAGGCCTCACGATTCAACCCAACCAAGTAAAACCAGTTAGTTGAACATTCCTTCTTTAATGCTTAACACAACATTTTTCTCTTTCTGTGTGACCACTTTAAGGGTAATATTTTGGTGCAGAATGTCCCCAGTGGAAGCATAACTTCCGGCTTTCCAATTCGTACCCAACCGAATGTGTCAACCTACCAAGGAAGACCGCCTTCTCCTCAGGTAAATGGCGAGGCCAGTGTTACCACGTCTCACTTCCATTATTCGTACTCATTCTGGCGACAATTTCTACACGAGTATAGAATATAAACAGTGCTGTTTTCTTGGTTCTCCAGGTTGCAGGTTCATATAGTGTGCCAGGTGGCCCTTCTAGGCACACGTATGGTCACCCACACGGACAGATCCCACAACATCCCATCCAAAGATATTCACTACCTCCAGGTGTCCAACGGGACTAAATAAATGACTATAAAACATAATTATTAATTTTTTTTAGATAGTTTTTGTGTAGTTTAATGGAAAATAATTACAAGTTTTTAATCAATGTTATTTATAAATCATGGGTGAGTTAAAGTATCCTCAACGATTTTAACGCTACACTACGCAAATGTTTTATTACCCCCGTTTTTACTTGATTAATTAAAATACGATAATAGGTGATTAGTTAGACTATGATAAGGATGGAAACTGGACAGAAAATCTTGATCACGGACGAACTAGAATTTGGTCCGTCCGTATGTATTTGATAATGCATGCATAGATGAGATGACGGCGTGAATGACGGTGAATTAAAGGACGATTAAATGACGATGAATTAAATACATAATCTAATTAAGATGATAAGTGACAACGACGAAAACAAGGACCGACTCTAGACATAAATAGATATTTGACGAGTGATAGTTTTGAATATTTTGATGAATTTTATGAAATATATTTATAAGAGGATAATTTGGTATAAAATGTCGTCAATATAAATATTTTATTTATACTAAACTAAACCAATAAAGCTTGCTAAACCTTGATGAATAACCCCTGTCTCATTACTTCAGTCATTATTTTCATAAGTCTTTCCTAGAAAGTCAACTTGAGCCATTCAGCTCGTCTCGTGGTGAGTTATGACTGACATTTGCTCAACCAGCAGCTGACGATCACAGCTGAATCCTCATATGAAGTCAAAAATATAAGCCATTGTTTACAAACAATAATGGTCAGATAACGGAAACTGTTACTGCCGCTATTATATAACTAATAGTAATACTTCAGGTATGAAATTTTACATGTGATAATTTTGTGTCCCTTTTTCTTCTACAATTCTGTTAACCCACAGAACTGTTCAGCTATGTTTTAATTCGCTACTAGCTGAGCTGAAAATACTTAATTTGTGAATACGTAGATTGCCTAGCTGAGTGAATAATCTGACATCCGTAATCCGTACTAGTGGGGGCACGACGACGAGGGATGGAGTCCGAGCTGGCCAAGTTTCGCCGAAGGAAAGAGCTGGAGAGGACCAAGGACGAGATGAAGGAAAAGGTCCATGGGGTTTGGAGTTCGTTCTCACAACGCCTCACCAACGCCGTCCTGCCTTCAGCCGACACAGCCGGCGAGGAATACCGTGGCGACGAAGACGACGGGATGGAGGAGGACCACATCTCACCTCCATTCCAGTGGCTGAGACGATTGTGTCTGGGGTTGACCTGGCTGCTCTTTTTCGTCGCCTTCCTCAAGCTGGAGTTTGGAGCCGTCTTCTTCACCGCCTCCCTCCTCGCCCTCATCTACTGGAACACGCGGACGGGAGGGCGAAGGTCGGGCGAAATTAGCGCCTACTCCGTCTTCAATAAGGGCTGCGAGTCCATCGATGGCACCCTCAAGTCCGAACATCTCGAAAAACAGTTGCTGTACAGGGCCAGCTAACTACATGGGAACACTTTCTCCAAGAAAAGAGTTGGAGGGGGTTGTTCATCCACGTGTAAATGTTAAAATTATAAATCCATTATATTTTTATGCGCACCACAATTACGCATAACAGTTCATTTATCAAGTTATTCTTTTATTAAAAATTACTAAGCTTTCGACAGTTAAATTTATAAAATAGTCACACTAATCCAAAGTAGTCACAAATGTACATGCAAATTATTTTTTTGCTTATAGCAAATGAAACGTTACTTGTAATTCATAAATCGAGCAATTATGTATGTACATATTTATATTTGTCAAACAATCCTGCACATTCAACTAAAAAGGCAGACAAAATAAATAAGTGAAACATGCCTAATAAAACAAGAAGGTCGAAATCAAATGATACTAATAGTATCATATATTATATATATTTATACATGATGTACCTGAGGAAGCGGAGTTTGTTATCGGTCAGTCAATAGTAATAAATCATGGGAGTTGTCTCAAATACACGATGATTGCAAGAATTATTTTATATTTTAAATAATGTCAATTTATGTAAAAAAAATAACTTTTAAGGGGCCGAATAGTGATCTTGACTAATTGTCCAAAGTATTTAATGGTTTTCCCAACCCATCAACATCGGATTTTTCCTCTACTGCCCACTACGGATAAGTGTATTGTATATTTTAGTGTTTGTGTTTAATAAACAACTTTGATAATAGCTAGCTAAAAACCTTATTATTATGGTACTCTAACCAACCAATCGTGGTGGCATTTCATATTTCTTTCTCCTTGGCGTCTATATACTGGAGCGTATCGTGGTAACATTTGCCTAATAAGTAATGCATATATTTTTATTTTGTATAGTTCGAAATGTTGGATTATTTGTCTGATAATTGCATTCCCTCTAGAGCAGTCCTCGGACAAGGACAGCGAAGAATTTCTAGCACGTCTCGTTCTTGTTCTTGTTCCTGTTCTTGTGTGATGGGCTGTTGCAAGAGCAAAGACGTTTGGCAAACTAACTTCAAGGCCACGGTACTTTGAAATTTTTACGATTTAATCAATAACGTTGTCCCAAGCGAGTATTATGTATCGGATAGGGGCATATATATATTGAACTTGTACTAATGACCAATCACTTTACCTGGTGTTCTAGGAATTGAGCTCTAACAAGTGTGACGCTGAGTGGGAGGAAATCATGGGAAACCCAGCCACCTTTGCAATGGGGAGTCATTGGGGACCTGCTGCCCGCTTCGGAGCAATCCCGGGAGTCATCCGTGTACGAGTAGGGTTCACCGGAGGCACTGAGGAAGAACCAATGTACAATGACCCGTAAGAAAGCACAGACAAGGTCAGAGAACAGACTTAGCGTCCCCATCTAAATATGCATGAAAAACCTGACGTACAGAAAGGATCACATTGAGGCAGTGAGTTTGCAGTTTGACCCTGACCGAGTCACTTATCAACGTCTCTTGGAATTATTTTGGGACTATCATGACTGGACTCTAGAAAATCCACATCAGGTTTGATGCCAAAGCTTTCAACCATTTATATTGAGTCAGGCAAGTGTGGTAAAATCCGGTAACTCTCCTGCTGTCCAGTACTCGTCCTTCATTTTCTGTCATGACGAGGAACAAAAGTCTGCAGCTGAAGCGTCTTTCCTGGAGATGCTGAAAAAGACTGAGAAGAAAGTCCGAACTAAAATTGGGACGTATACTCAGTTCTGGCAGGCAGATGAGTACGCAAATTCCGTGCTAAAACTAAAAATTACATTAGACACAACAAGAAGTTGACTTTTTAATTATTTACAATTATTAATACTTACTACTTATTGTTGCAGTGACTTTCAGCATAATTTGCTTCAGCAGCACAAGAACATCTTCCCACGACTTCACATCCCATTCGTCCAGTTGGCCCACTCTCACCTGGCGTAAGCCAATTTTTTTTACCACATTTCAAGGATGGCAAGGAACAATGACTGGATTGTTGTTGTGTCTGTTTTTTGGGGGGCAGGACGAGAGTGGAGGGCTACGTGTGTGGGTACGCCAAGCCGGAACTATTTGACGACGAGGTTGCCGAGCTCTACCTCCCGACAACGCTTTCCAGTGACATTCGCAAGGAGTGCATGGCCAATCAGCCCTCGGACGAGGGAGTCGACAAATTTCCTCTCTGATCCTTGAAATCATCCTTCTATTTATACTTATTTAAACTTATTATTGTTCCATAATTGTGTATTGTATTAAAAGTGTCTACATAATTGACAACATACTTATGGTTGGATTTTATAATGTGCACAAGTAAATAATTTAATGATAAATTGCAGAGTACGACACCATCTGAGTATTATGAAATATCATGGTCTCAGTTTATCCTGCAATTATTTAACATGTTTATTATCCATTGTTTAATATGCTTTGTGGTGAGTGACTCACTCATGTGCATGAATCTATGTGATAGTGTGAGACGTTGAGATATTGTATATGATAAAGATATGTAACACTATATTTAGATTTAAGGATGTTTTCACGAGACGATCAAGCATGACTAAAACCGTCACAATTCACAATGTAGCAAGTAATAAAAATAGCGTAACACGATGCATCGGACCACGGACTGCCGCGGTCAACATTTCGACGGACTCATCCACATATGAAATTAATATGATTTGCTCAGCAAAAGTCAGTATTCTTGCCTATCTATTAAAAGTCTTAAGCGTCATCTAAATGTGCTTATTACGTGGCTTTAATATGCTTGTACCACCACCCACCCACCCACCCACCTAGTTAATGAGATCATTCAACAAATCAGAGTTGACGCCGACAGAATGTTTCCAGCGGAATGTATTTATGTAAATATTACCAGGAAACGAAGGAGTGTGCATTGTTTTATCTCTTTTGTGTGCTGAGACTGGAGTGAGAATGACTGATAACTACGCATCGTGTTCAGTCTCGAGTCTCTAATCGTCTCAGTTTAATACCTCCTTGTATCGACATGAATCCTGCTGCGTTAAAATATTTATTGCTCTATTCCATAGCTCAATTCTGGCAAATTAAATCGCTCACTGGAATGACGCGATATAATTTATAGGTCATTGCGACTCAATAATAATTGCGCTGTTTTCCCGTAGCACCGCATTGCACAGTGTTCAAAGAGGCCAATTTATTGGAAGTAATTCCCCGAGCACTTTTCTCTTAATATTTTTGCATTTTCCGAGCTCTGGGGGGTCAAAGACGTGCCCATAAAAAAATTGACGAGCCACACCCACTTTGGGTGTGGTTTTTTCCTAGTGGGTTTAGGGTCAATCGCCCAGTCCAAACTTGTGTGCTAAGCGATTCTACACCTTCTAAAAAAATTTCATCAAAATCGGTCCATAAACAAAAAGGTTATTGCAGGTCAAAGTTTGGCGAAAGGCAAAACACCCCTACTTTAGGGGCGTGGTTCTCCGAAGAGTGCAAACTTCAAACTCTGAAAATGGTTGTAAATGATGGCCCCCCTTGGTATGTACATATTCTGAAAAAATGGAGTTCTGAAATTTGCACATTTCCATGAAACATGGCCGGGAACATTGAAAAAAATCATGTCGAAATTGTCCAAAACAGGCGAAACTCAACATGACGTAGAGTAGTAAAAATCGATATCTAGCTTCAGCTAGGGCTAAGAAGTGCGTCGCAAGTGAAATTGACCCATGTCGTAAGGGAATGGCGTCGACTTGTCGAAATTTCGACATGATCCTATAAAGCTCAAATTTAAAACTAGTACTCCCCCAGCATTCAAAATAAATATTCTAGCACTTTTGGCAATGTCGACAGCCAATTTCGCCGAATGTCGACCCTAAAATGTCCAAATTTCAAAATCGGCGAAATTGACTGTAGAATCGCTTAGCACACAAGTTTGGACTGGGCGATTGACCCTAAACCCACTAGGAAAAAACCACACCCAAAGTGGGTGTGGCTCGTCAATTTTTTTATGGGCACGTCTTTGACCCCCCCAGAGCTCGGAAAATGCAAAAATATTAAGAGAAAAGTGCTCGGGGAATTACTTCCAATAAATTGGCCTCTTTGAACACTGTGCAGTGCAGTGTCAACCAAGACCCATGTGTGCGGCATTCATTTTATTTCTCTACGCATAAACTAGGAATAAAGCATCAACAAGGAAAACATAAAGCCATTTGTACATATGTATATGTTAGCAGTTCAGTTAATTACATGAGCTGAGGATGAGCATATTTTTGACTGTCTGAAAATATTTATCGTAGTGTAAGTAGTGAACTCGATCGAGAAGACATGCAGACAAGTACGAGGCGTGGAAACATGAGATTTGTCTCATATTGCCTCCTCCTCCTTGTCGTGGTCTTAGGGGTCGCTTGCAGCAATGGTGATGGTGCTCGTCGTGTGTCGAATGACCCTCCTCGACCCCATGTCGACTTGAACGATGGGGATGTGGCGACGGACATTCTTAAAGTATTTGGCCGACCTGCAACCGACCCTTCAGTAAGTTGAGAAAAGTTTACCTGCATTCAATATATTACAGTTGCTTTTGTTTTGTGTACTTGTATAGTTTCTGGGATGTGAAACAGGTGCATATCCACCCACCAACACGTAATTCATTCGATCGAACTGTTGTCTAATAATAATTAAGCAATCAATAGCTTTACAGTTCATATCAACTCAGATTGCCCCCGCCAGACGAGTACCTCATAAACTTGGACCTCCCACCAGAATACAGGTAAAGTTTGTAATAAAATAAGCCAAAGTAAACCAGACCTGTACAAACAAGTTGACGACCTACACGGCTCTGATGCAAGTCTCAACTGGAGATTTACATTAGGGACTCCGTGCTGGCCCTGGTGACGAACTAATACAAACTGGTAGAGAATAAACTGCGGCAACGCAGGGTACACAAGTAGCGCAAGAGTGCTGAGAATGCGATACAAAATAAAGAAAACAAAGATTGCCGAATCTGAATTATTTAAAAATAACAAAATAATTGAGATTTCCTCATTCTATCTTGCTACTCTGAAGAATTATGCATCTTACATGTTTTACTATTTTATCAATCCTTATTAATTAATCAATCCTACTGTTTCATATGTCCTACATGTTAGTTTCAATTTTTGAAAATTCTCATTTTGCCCTAACCACACCCCCTGGGTGCGAGGGGGTGTGGCACAACTCGGGGACACTTAATTCCACTCTACTTTATCCATAGATTCAATTTTTGTAAAAATCTCATTTTGCCCCAACCACACCCACTGCGCACCAACCACACCCACTGGGCGCGAGGGGGTGTGGCACAACTTGGGAACACTTAATTTAACTGCCCTTCATACATAGATTCAATTTTTGTAAAAATCTCATTTTGCCCCAACCACACCCACTGGCGCCCGGGGGGTGTGGTCCGGCCGCCCCCAAAAGCTTAGGGGATCCTCCCCCTAGGGTCATACGTATGATGGCGAAAACCGATTTCGATTATCTCGATCCGTTCTCCTTTTACCGTGTTGACAGACAGACAGACAGACGGACAGACAGACAGACTAACTAAGTCATCGCATAAAGTAGCTTGCGCTACTTAATAATTGAGATTAATACAGGTGGGTTCAGGTTGCAGAGGAGAAGGGAATGCTTGTAAGTTAACATAGCCTTTATTATTGTGAAATTGATAGAGTGCAGTGCACTAGTGTCTGCATGATATCTAATTGACTACTTTTCCAGGTCTCCGCCATGCTGAACAACCTCAAGAACTACACCTTGTCGCTGTTTGGTGGGGAGCTGTTCTCATACGTGGACGCTCTAATGCCGCTCCTGGGGCGCACGTTGCCACCCCCGTTTCGGGACGAAATGCGGGGGATGAGTGAGATCAGCGGCATTCCTTTTGGCGAGCTCGTCCTCTACAACGTTTTCTACGAGCTCTTCACCGTCTGCACCTCCATCCTGGCGCAAGACACTGCAAATGACCTTCTCTTTCACGCACGCAACCTCGACTTTGGCCTCTTTCTCGGTTGGGACGCCAAGAACCAGACCTGGCTCACGACCGAGTTCTTGCGACCACTCGTCATTAAGCTCACCTTCACCCGAGGAAACCGGACCATCTTCCAGTCTGTCAACTTTGCTGGCTATATTGGCATCCTCACCGGACTCAAAAAGGTACACAATACATGATCAATGCACAATATGTATATAAGCACAAATACAGAGGGATTCCATATTTATGACACATGTCTTCTGTTCAGGACGCCTTCAGCCTTACCATTAATGAGCGATTCAATATTAAGGGTGGCTTCTTCGGGGTGTTGGAGTGGATCTTGGGAAAAAAGGACATCAAATGGCTAGGTTTCCTCACGAGGGAAGTGATGGAGAATGCCACGAGTTACGAAGAAGCGAAGGCCCTTCTGACCAAATCGGCCCTCCTCGCACCTGCCTACTACATTCTGGGTGGGGTGAGGCCAGGCCAGGCGTGCGTGATTACGAGAGGTCAGAGGAAAGCGGACGTGTTGTCATTGGGCTTAGGCAATGGTGGGGGTCAGAAAAACAGCAGCAGCAATTGGTACCTGGTTCAAACGAACTACGATCACTGGAAGGAACCCCCTTTTTGGGATGATCGTCGCAAACCTGCAATAACCTGCATGGACAAATTTGGACCCAAGGAGGTGGGGTTCAGTAGTTTGTACAACGTCCTGTCCACCAGACCAGTATTTAACAAATTGACGACCTACACGGCTCTGATGCAAGTAGCAACTGGGGAGATGGAGATTTATATTAAAGACTGCCATTCTCCGTGCTGGCCCTGGTAACTGATTCACTAACGCAAGCTAATTTTCATGCTGAAATTAAGGGTTCATTTGTACAATTATGTTTTATTTACAGTAATTTGTCACAAAGTCATTAAAAATACATGGTAGTTTTAAACTAATAAATCTGTAAAGATTAATTAAGCAAATAAAATCATAATTTTAATTTATGCCTCATATGACCTACTGTAAGCGGTCGAAAGTCCGCAATTATGAATAAAATCAAGTAAAAATTGTCCTCAAATAGTACAGCCCAAACGCATTTTAATAATAATTTTTAGTCCGAGTTAGGGCTTATGGAACCGTCATGTCCGTCCGTCCGTAAACACGATATAGAGACAAAACCGCTGAACCGATTGACTTGAAATACCATGTGCATATTAGACAAAGTTAGGAATCGAGTTCGAAGATGAGCGAAATCGGTCAAGTGGTTGACCGGTGGGGGTCATCGGAGTGGGTGGGGTATTATATGCACCAAAATTTCAAAATTGTCGTAGGCAGCTAAAATTTGATAGAGGTTCCTAATGGCTCCTAATTTAAATACAAAATGAAAGGTTTGAAAAATTTTCATCTTGAGGGGTCCTATGGGTGACCCCCACGAAATTTTTGAAAATCGTCATATCGAGCTGAAATTTGGTAGAGAGGTTGCTTATGGGTGGGTCGTTACGGAAGAATATAAAACCAAATTGGGAAAATTGTTATCTAGAATGACCCTGACCCATATCGATTTGTAGAAATTGCTTTTGAAATTGCTGATGAAATCCAACACGGTGAAACTTAATGGCTTCTCATGAAACTTTCATAATGAAAGAAAGTAAAAGTGAGCAAAACCAGACTACCAGAATGACCCACCCATGCCGTTTTTAAGAGTTGTTATTTTCATCCGAAATTTGTTATGGAGGCTAAAAACCACTTCTGGAAAGCACATATATGTAGCTTTAGAAGTTCAAAAAGTCCACTGGTCATGGTAGAAAGGGACAAGATTTGTGAGTACTTCAAAAATTTGGTGCCAAATAGTTGAAAACATCTAACAAAGATTTAACCATCCACAACACGAAGGTTGGTAATATTATGTCGGTTAATAATTACGGAGACAAATTTAGAAGCGGGCTCTGACTTACCGAGTCAGGGACTCTGCCCCTGACTCGGAGTCTGCACTGTAGGTTTTTATTCCTGTTGTGTGTTGTGTCCACACAAAAGGGTGGAGTGGGGGTGGGGTGGAATTATCAATGCTGAAGTTGCTGACCTTTGTCAAATAAGGTATAATGGTTGAATACCGTAGTCGAATCTGCTGCATTGAGTTTGCACACCGAGATTGTGCGATTCGATTCGAGCTGATCGAGGCGGCTGTCATTGTAAAATGCTGAAATGTTGTACTTTGATGGGTTCAGAATCAGATTCAACTATTGAATAACAAATCCTAATCCTGTGGAGGGTCGTCGCTGCAACAGGTACTGTATATTAATATTTACTATAAATATAATCAAACTATACATTAATAGCAGCTACATAGTTATTATTACGATGAGCTATTGTGCTGCGTAGATTTTTATCAATTTTAGTTGTGGAGAAGAATCTTCTCAGAAGATACGTGCTTTATATTTGCTCTCTTTTTTATTTGAAGAATTTGTCACCATGTTGCCGGTCGTGTGGGCCATGCTTCGGTCCTACGCTCCCATCATTTTGCTTCCGGTCTCCGCGGTCATCGGCCTCATTGGGTACAACTTGGAGGCCATCCTAAGCGACAAGTATACGCCGTACAAACCCTCCATCGAGGAACAGAGGGAAGACCGACAACTCCAAGAACTTGGGAACAATGGGTCCCCCCTCGTCGAAACGCTCCACGAACGCAAGTTTGTCCCCAAATCTATATTTGAGAGGAATCTATCTCCAAAATTAGAGGCCAAGCGGCTTCAACAAGAACAACAGCATTCTGTTTGATTGATAAAGACACAAAACATGGACTGCAAAGTCACGAAGATTGATAGTGCACCACTAGAAATGCATATTACTTGATATATATTAATTTAGTTTCGCCACTTTGGAAAATCGTGCTACTAATCGTAATTTTAGCTAAAGATAGAGCGATCGATTAATAAAGATTAGTGATACCATAAGCACGGATGAGATGTTTTATATCTGTCATGTTTAGATAAATAAATTTTATTGTCGATAAATATATGATGGATGATGGTCAAAAATGAATTATTTTACAATGATAAAAGAACAACAATAGAAATGAACATTGTTCCAACTTGAATGCTGAATAATGTCAAAGTAGCTTTGGCTCCTCCACTCGTGGACTTTTTGGTGGTGGTTGACGGTCCATTATTGTGCGAGTCCGAGGTTGTCATTCGGATCGTGGTTATTCGTGGGGTGTAAGTTGTCACATCGACACAATGCGGGTGGTTGCAGGGGACGGGCGGTTTCTTCTTGAAAATCTGGTCCATTTCCTCCACAGCTACTGCAATGTCCTTCGTGGCTTTCGCCAACGCTACGCTTCCCGTCGTCCCAAAATCAAAGAGACATTCACGTAAACCTCCACAAGTTTCCAACACCTTCTTTGGAATAGCTGACACATTTGGTTCCTTCAGATTTGGGAGGAAGTTGACATTTTGGAAATCCCTGCCATAATTTACATCATTTATTCATGAGTCTTACATATGCATATCTGATACTGATGGTATGATATACATAATATTATTTGTTAAATTTTTGACTCACGAGTGAGTTCGTCCGCCTTGGTAGAGGAATAGACTTTCTCCTGGGGTCGTCCTCCACTGAAGTCCCCACTGATGCACCTGAGTCAGGCTGGGCGATGCAGTGTTCAGAACCGTACCTCCGGTTAGCAACTTGAAATCATTTCCTGGATTCCCGTCAAAGTCACCCAATAGCCCAGTCAATAAACTCTTGTTCTTGAGTGATGCTGAGACGGATGCGGCGACATTCAAGGCGTCTGCCCCCTCAACACCAGCAATGTCAAAGGTGAACCCAGTTGAGAAGGATAGTGTGACTCGCTCTAGCTCCATCCCCATTTTGTGCAGGGCCACGGACACCCCAATTGTGTTGATGATGATGGGCAGAGAGGCACCGTTGGATGGTGGGGGGTCAACTTCCTCTCCATTCACCCATAGTCTGAGCCCTGTCCCACCCAAAGATACCTGCACATGTATACATAAGCAATTAAGCAAGTAATGCATTCACTGTAGACCCTCCTCACACATATGCAAATGAGATCCGTCATACCTGGACGGATGCCAGGGGATTTCTCTGTCTGATAGCAAAGGCAGTGAAGACGGAGGCATTTTGCTTCTGAAACTGGCTCATCCTGGCCTGAACCACAAAGTCGATGCTGCTGACCAGCCAGAACTCTCCGACTCCGTTGAAAGTGTAGGTTAGATTGTCCCACGTGGTTAGATGGGGATCACCCCTCCAGAAGGACAGCCGTGGGGAAACATAGCCCAGACCTAGGCTGGAGCGACTCGTTCTTCGCTCAGCATATTTGGCCCAGGCTTCTGGGGATGAAGCAGAGAGACACCAGTGGCGTGGAAGTAGGTCTCGCAGCTGGTGGGCCATGTAGCGGTCCGAGCACTCGAGATAAGCAGTGGCTGCTGCAGGAGAGTCCAGGACGAGACGACCGTCCATTTCCGAGTAGACACACCGTTGACAACTTCCCCCCGGAGTGGGAACACGTTGTCTGTAGGACACCAATTGCCCTCGATCCCCGGTCGTCTGATGTCCTCCTCCGGTGGTTGAAGGTTCCTGCAGAAAGTTCCAGTCGAATGTGGTTTGATCGAGAAGCGGTGGGCAAGGGGCGAGGTTATCTATGTCTCCCATACCAGTGTCCTTCAAGTGCCAGTCCTCACAGAGCGCGGCATAAGTTTCCCTCGTAGATGATATGTTGGTGTAGATGATGTCCGAGTGGAGATAGACGGAAGGGGACTGGTCCTCCACTGGAGTGAGGTATGCAAAATAACCAACTTTGGGGCTACGAAAGAGACCACTGTTCACTCCCAGGGGCCAGGTGAAGGACCCGCTGTTGAACACGCTGCTCGTGACCAGAGTTTCTGCTATCTGTTGATGCTGTCGCTGTCGGGGAATGGTGGATGAGGATAAATCGAGGACGACGAGGATGAGCTGCAGTAGAATTTCGGATGGCGAAGCAGTGGAGGCAGACGGGGATGGCAGAGGGGCGGCAAATACAGTAGGGTTCCAAGTCAAGTGCACTTCACCGTCGGGGTGAAAATGGAGGTTTAAGCGACGTCTGCAATTAAATATTGAATGAATTAAACGCTTTGAGACTAAACCCAAGAAAACGAGTAGTCTACTCACCCTGTGGGAACAGCGTTGGGTGGGTATGGGAAAACTTGGCCCTTGTAGCTGCGATCCTCTCGAACATCCAATCCGTCAGCCCCCCTGCGTGTCCTCGTGAAAGTCAGTTCTACTACCACACGAGAATAAGCGGTGGGAAAAAGGGGAGCTTGACAGACGACGTGGGACAAGTCGGGCTCCACCACTCCGACTGTGGTGGCGAAAGGGGTGCCACTCTGAGCAGAAAAAGAAGGGTCGTAGAAGCGACACTCAACATTGGACACGTTCCGAAGACATGGTCCCCGAACTCGCAAGGGCATATGACCTGGGAAACACATACATAATCATCATTGTCATGTACATATTTCAATCTCACTCGAACCGTGCCTGCTTACCCAACTGGCAGACGACTGCCGGATCAACTCGAATCTGTTCAATGTCGTTATCTGCAAAATTGCATGCACTTGATCGGAGCTGGTCATCCACTCGGAAAACCCAGCGTCCCTTCACTTCCGGAAAGATATTTGACCTCTCCGTCAGATTAAAAATGGAGACTGGAAGGGTGAAGATGGATGACGACGGCTCTGACGAACTGGTGTTAGGAAAGCTGATTCCGGCGACACTGGTCATGTCCCCCGCAAGTGGAACGGTGGTGGAGGAGCACCTGGATGACTTGAGGTAATTAATCCCCTCCCAGTCTGACCATGGATTTTTGGGCCAAGTAACTAGGTCATAGTTGAAGAGGACGAAAGAACGACTGCCCGAAGTGGTCAGCACGGCTTGGAAGGTGTTGAGTTTGGGGAGGCAGGTGCAGTTGGGATTCTGATAATAGGGTGGTTCCCAAAAGGTCAGCCCCTCCCACGTTACCACCAACGCCCAGTCCATTCCCACATCTTTGAGGGAAGGGAACGCAGTTTTCACGTCCCGCGTCACTTCCAGGAGGAGTGAGCGGTTCGTCGTCTGACGATAGTGCATGACCCCTTTGTATGGATCCACCTCTCCCAACAGGGGGAACACCGTTGGGGGACCTCCGGCTAAAGGGTCCTGGGTGATGCTTTGGGGTGAAAGGTAGGGCAGTTGACCCCCATTATTGAAAACAATGATGCCCTGTTTGTTGAGGTGGAGTGAAGTGTGAGTCCCTCCAAAGATGGTGAAACCAGTGGCAAGGGAGAAATTTAGTTGCAGGGATGTCAGTGGATCGCCAGGAGTAGGAGCCGGAAGTAGTTGTGAGTCCCCCGCAGTTGGACCCCAAGCGTACAAACCACTACTACTCGCAGCAGTGGTTGTGGGGGGCCCTTCCATTAGGAGGACAACTAGGAGAAAGATGAAGCTCGTAATCATGTTGATGGAGAAATGGAGAGATTATTAGTCGTTGTAGCGAGTCGCAGTAATTTTACAGAGAGAGATTGGTAATTTATACGTGACAAAGGATGGGGGCATGATCATGTACTCGTAAACTAATTAGCTCCAGACTAGACTGTTACATACTTCACTATCCAAAGTGGAGCATATTGAGTCGAATGTAAATCGGCCCGTGGATACTTCTATAATAATGCGTTGTTGTTGCTGGTGTTGTGTCATCCTTGTCGCAATTAAACGAAGAAAGATTTTCGTACATCCTATATTCCGAGAATAATAAGGAGAAAAAGTGAGTCACCAGGTTAGTCGAAAGAAAGGCAATCCAGATCATCGCAGTTTTGTAGTACTAGATAAACATCAAAGTACGGGCTATTTCCTGCCCGTGTTCGTGCTCGGTCGCTGCTAGCGTATGTAAAATATGCTGTGTTGGCGGTGCACCACGCAACAAATTACAAATTACGAATCTCTTATGCAGAATCACACCGTCCCTCATTAATAATTGAAACATTTGTGCCTGCACCTGATGGTCTTGTATTCGATTTTCAGAGTTTACTAACCAAATTATGATGAGTATTATATGATTATAATTCCGCAGTAATATCTATAGCCGGAACTAATTAATCAAACAGTGTTGTTGGCCCATAATAGTGGAAATCCTCCTAAGAAACTCAGAAGCAAACAACACAGAGTTGCAATAACTACATAATTTATATTACGCCGAAGCGTTGTCAGTACAAAGAGATTCATGCGATCATACATATAAAGGAAATACGTAGAAAAAACTTTGAATTTCACGAATTAAAACGAAGATAAGACTCACTATTGTGACTGATTCTCGTAGCTTTAGCACTATTTTACTCACACCAAGTTTGTTTTATCTCTATTCTGCAGTGTTGAGAAAATACCGCTGGACATGCAGACATCGATCCTTGTGGCATGCGTTATTTTATTTATTTTTTCATTGCTTTGACTGTCCTAATATTTAGTTAAAAGTCTATGTATACGTCATCTCTACTACTAAATATTAGTTTTAAGCTGTACGAAAATAAATGGTTATCTCGTCTTGACCGTGATTGTTGCACTCGAGGAAGCGAGGGTAAGAGAGAGAGAGAGGTCATTGTCGAGATTCACTCCAACGGGGTGTTAGCTTTGGCATAGTTTTTGAGTGGGTAGTGATCCCCGTATTTGACCAGGTGGTCCTCCATCTCCTTCATCTGTTCCTTCAGCCCGGGCGTCATCTTTTCATAAACGTCCGTGAACATAAGTCTCCAGTCTGGTTTTAGCTTCTTTTCCGCATTTGCAAATGCCTGCATGACCTGTTGATGTTGGAAAGTAAATCATGTCATCACACACGTCACACTTACACCTTAAAGGAGTATGAACCAGTCAAAATTGAAGCATACCATCGTTTTGGACTTTTTTTTCCAGTCCGCCTCAGCTGCATCGTCCCACCAACTATTGTGAACAAGGTACTTGCGTAGTCTCGAGATTGGATGATCGGTCGAGTCCCAAAAGCGAACTTCGTCCACAGAACGGTAGGCGCTGGAGTCGTCGGACGTGGAATGATGACCAATCCTGTACGTCATGGCTTCTACCAAGATTGGTCGATTCTCACGGATACAAATTTCCCTGGCGGCGCGGGTTGCGTTGTACACGGCCAGCGTGTCATTCCCATCCACTCGAATTGATTGAATCCCGTAGGCAGGACCTAACCAATATAATGTTGGATGAAAATTAGTATTTACTCATAAGGAGGAGGGTAGTATACCTCGCCCAGCAATTCCGTCCCCTCTATACTGCTCATGAGTGGGAGTAGAGATGGCATACCCATTGTTTCTGCTGTAATATCCATATGTGGAATGAAATATTTGGAATAACGCTTATACAATAACAAATATTTTAAAATTTGTACCAAAAGAAAATGATGGGACACTCCAGAGTGGCAGAAAAATTGAAGGCTGCGTGAGCATCACCTTCACTGGCTGCACCCTCACCAAAGTAGCAAATTACGCAGAGTCCCTTTTGCTGTTGTTTGAAAGCATATGCAGAACCCACGGCTAGAAAAACATGGACAATCAATTAGTATATATAATCTAACCTTTGTATGCAATTAAAGCTACAATTTAGTTTAGTTCCAGGCCACTCAAAGTTTTTAGTAACCTCAGCCGTAGCCTCATTACATATATACAATTTTTTGATACCTTGTGGAATCTGGGTGCCGAGGGGAGAGGAAATTGTGACGAAACGGAGATCCTTGCTCCCATAGTGGACGGGCATCTGTCTCCCTTTCCCGACATCCAACTCATTCCCGTAACACTGGTTCATGAATTGGTCCAGAGGGAAGCCGCGGTACATGAGGACGCCCGCTTCACGATACTGCCCGTACACCAAGTCGTCCGGCTCGAGGGCAGCTGCCGAGCCGATATGCGTACCTTCCTCCCCGTAGTTGGTCATGTAGAAAGATATCCTGCCCTTTCAATCAAAATGCAACCAAAATTCAACCAAAATTGATAATTATGGTTCCAGACGTGGGTAAATTAATTAACCTGGCGTTGAGATTCGTAGAGAATCTTGTCCATGGAGTTGAGAAGAGTCATGGACTGGTACATGTGGATCAGTTTGTCTTTGGGCAGCTGTTATTATTGTGACAAACATAAAAGTGTTTACACCAATGAATGATAGGATAGGACTCAGATCTGAAGGAGTTATTTAACTATGAAAGATAAGATTTATTCACCTTTGGGTCCTGATCTGGGCGCATCACTTTCCCATCCCGATCCATGACCCGATAAACCGGGATGCCATCGTAGAGGTCAGACTTGACAAATTCTAGCTTTTCCGTCCAGTTTGCTTTCGCTCCGGGGAATTGGGGGCGCTCATCTTTACTCAAAATCTGAACTCCACCCAACCAAATGGAAAAATTAGATTGTGGCTCCTAGTTTTTTTTTCGAACAAACGAATACAGAAAAAATATATTACTTGTGGCGACGTGTGAATTCCTTTCCGAGCAGTGTACGATAGTCTTGATGACCATGGGAGGAGAAGACGGGTAGCGGCACGCATACTGCTTGTTGTGGTGATGATGGGTGTTATTCTTCTTGATGGTGGAGTAAATTTTAATTGTCACCAAACTGTACTTCCTCCATCCATCCAGCAGCAGCAAGCAGCAGAGCCTATAGATAGACTATAGAGCAAGTTGGATGCCGTGCGATAGAGGCCTGGAGAATATCGGGGGCAATATGACGCTAGAAAATCTCGATACCGATTGACGACATATTACTGCCTTTGATGTCATTTTTAATTTTTACTGTGCTTGCATGTTATCAGTACATATTATGTTTATTTTCAATACATGTTTATTCTCCGGTGGGATATGGCTCGTATTTATAACGAAAATGAGAGTGGATGAACATTTCCACTTCTCCTGTCTGACTACTAACTATACTAAACAATAGTAATAAATAGCTCTCGAGATTGTCATACTTATAATAATTAAATTATTCCACATATAATACTAAGAAACAAAATGACTCGGTTAGGTATCAAAAGTAGGAAATGTCAAAAAACTTACGGCACGGCACAACATTTCGTGAAAAAAAGTGGAAAAGGAATCAAATACAAAATACACACGTACATACATCTATGCATACTCAAGTCTCAAATTATTCAGTTTCATCAGACGTGGTATTGCTTACTTTGTATATATATAGCACTGGTGATTGTGAGAATGATAAAAGCCACCATGGCAGATGACCTAGTCTAAATCTAAACATAATCCGTGTGGCCTGATTCCTGATGGCACTTGGGCGGCAATTCGACAATCGAGTGGAGGGTGGAGACTAGGGAGAAGAGGATGCTGAGTTTAGTCACCTTCTTTGTTTTCTCCCCATTTTCTATTAAAGTGATCCAACATCCTTATACTTTTTGAGTTTGAGAGAAAGGGCAGCATCCTGATTTCTGTAGAGGACTGGGTCCGCCCTCCACTCTGCTCCGAGAAGGGGCATGAAACCGTAAATTTCTGCAAACCGATTCACACACTGGGTCCGTTCAATCATGTGGCTGGAATCCGAGGAGAGCATTTCATTATTGGAGCACGTGGGGCATTTGAACTTTTTTCGGGGCGTCACCTATACAAAAAGATCCAGGTCATGATTAATCTCCTCTTCCTGCAAAACTATTTGTATGACAAAATGTAAACCAGACTTTGATGGGAGGCTGCCCCGTGGTAGCTGCGACGAGGAAATTTATCGCAATATCTTCACAGTTCATCGTGTCGTCCACAATGTTTCGAATGGTGGCAGGCATCTCGTGTGTGAATGCGTGGTGCCAGTACTGCACATATACAAGCACATAATAATAAAATAAACATAGATATCAGAGCAAATATTCAACAATCTATATGGTGTTCTCACTTTATGATAAAAAGCTGCTCCAGTGAGGACCATAGACACTTGATTCATCCACTCAGATTCGTAACGCCATCGCTTCGTGGTATTGTCCCAGATGTGGGTTCGCGATGGGAATCCTACGATCCGTTCAGGAAATTCTCGCCATGTCTGAAGAACAAAAAATAAGGATGATTTTTATTAAATGCATCCTAATCTGCCAAATCCTATATACTACCAAAGGTTAGTAAGAAACCCTGCAAACCTGAAAACCAAATTCGACTTCATCGGTGGTGAGCATGACGATATCATCGTCCAAAGAAAATACGGCTTCAGTCTCAATCTCGTCAAAGGGGAAGAAACGATTAGACATTTTGTTGGATGTCATTTGCACAACTTTTATAGCTTTTGAGGTAACCGGCCACGAAGAGTCTGAGAAATATCCAAAATAAACACTCATTGTTAGATCAATGTATTCAGGTATCTCCATTTGAAGAAATTAAAATTAGTCTGTTCACTTTACATGCCGGCGGACGTTTCTTCTGATTGTTCCACACCACAATAATTTTGGCCAAGGAGGGAACTTTGTCCAGACGAGAGATGACTTGAAATAAACTAGGCACTCGTTCATAAGCTTTGGGAATAAATCAAGTTATATTAAATGTTAATATGTATAGCAAACTCAAAACTGTAACCTCAAAGCCCATATCAATCTCAAATGACTAACCTAATATCACAGCAGTAAAACCAACCTCGCCCGGAGAGCTGGCTGGATTGAAAAGGGGCTGCTCCACCAGATCCTGTCGAAAAATTAATACACAACATATGAGACAGCCTTTAGTAATTATGTATATTTTGGTTCGTTACCAGAGTGGGGTGGTGATTCCATGCATGGATGGGACGGGCCTGGTGACTAAAAATGCGATCCTGCAATACCTCCAGCACAGTTTCCGTTATACGACCCATATTTTCGAAATATTGAGTGAAAATTAGTTTCACTTGAGCTTTGAGTCGTAGCTTTCGTCGTTCAGAAACACCACGAAGGATGGATGAGAGTTCATCAAGGTCTTGCTCATAGACTAGGATCGCCATTCTGTTATAATAGAATAAATTCGTGATAAATGAAAATCAGGTAGCATAAAAGTTATCTTGGCTTAATAAGTAAGTACCTGCTCCAGTCTAACACATCGTCGAAAGGGAGACGTTGAAAATCGGCCAAAATTACAGGAATGCAGCCCACACTCATTACATCCCAGAGAAGGGGTCCACCCAAATTACGGTAAATTATGCAAAAATCGGTTTGCTAAAGACAGTTAGGAAGGCATTAGGCGATGGTATTTATGTGAAGTGAAAGTGTATTAAAAGTGACTTGACTACTTAATACCTGAAGAACTTGAGGATAAGAGAAAATACGAAGTTTTCCCTCCGTAACGCTGCACCGTTCCCAGTAGCTTATCAATGGTCTTCCCTTGCAAACGTCCAGCACTAAAATGCTTCCGGGGTCTTCCAGAAGGAAAAAAGGCAAATGTGTTGTGCTGATGGCCACAAATTTTCGGTCTCTAAATAAATTAATTCAGATAATATTTTATATTCATAATTCGTAAAACATTCATTTTTAGCCCGAGTCAGGGCTTATGGAACCGTCATGTCCGTCCGTCCGTCTGTCTGTCCGGCACGATAGAGCCAAAACGGCTGAACCGATTGACTTGAAATTTTTACCATACGCATATTAGACAAAGTTAGGAAACGAGTTCGAAGATGGGCGAAATTGGTCCAGTGGTTGACCGGTGGGGGTCATTGGAGTGGGTGGGTAGTATGCACCAAAATTTCAAAATTGTTGTAGAGAGTTGAAATTTGGTACAGAGGTTGCTAATGGCTTCTACCAGATAAAAATGACTTCAAGTTGGAAAAATTTTCATCTTGAGTGACCTTATGGGGTGACCCATACCGATTTTTAAAAATCATCATATCGAACTGAAATTTGGTGGAGAGGTTGCTTATGGGTTTTAATGAAAGAATATGATATGATATTGGTCAAATTTTTATCTGAAGAGACCTTATGGGGTGACCCATACCGATTTTTAGAAATTGCTTTAAAAAGATGAAATCCGGCACAATGATACTTAATGGCTTCTAATTAAAGAATATGAAGTTAAAAGTGAGCAAAGTTCAACCAGAGTGACCCCATAGGGTGACCCATACTGATTTTTCAAAATCGTTATATCGAACTGAAATTTGATATGGAGGTTGAAAAAGTGAAAACCACTGCTAGATAGCACAAGCATACAGCTTAGAACTTCAGGATGTTAAAGAAGCCCACTGGTCATGGTGGTCAAGGCACATGATTTGTAACTAATTCAAAAATTTGGTACCAAATGGTAGAAACTATATCTAACAAACTTTTAACCATCCACAACGCGGAAGTTGGTGATATTATGTCGGTCAATTCGGAAAAAAATTAGAAGCGGGCTCTGACTTATTGAGTCAGGGACCATGTCCCTGACTCGGGGCTATATGGAGTCTGCACTGTAGGTTTTTTAGTTTAATTACCGGAACCATTGGTCTTGATTCTTGCGCCTTTTTACAATCTCGCTGTCAATTTTCGTTTGTTGCCTGTTGGAAATATTGTCATCGTTTTTAATACTAAGTTTCGGATTGTCGGACAACAAAGGATTCGGAAGGATAAGCGGAATGTTGAATCCTGGTTGATACAAGGAGACTGGAAATTCCACAGACGCCACGATAGCTTCCGATGACAAAAACGCCGTATGTCCACTAGATGAGAAGGTGAAGATCAAATGGTTCTTCCCATTTTGTCCCCAGCTAATCAAATTAAGGTACGCAAGAGATTTTGTAATAAACAACGGAATTAAAGTATTATTAATGATGGGGACATTAGTATTTCTTACTGAGGTAGTGAACTCAACACTCTCATCATTGTGAGAGTCGACTCCTCGGTCATATAGAGCGTGTCGAGGGTAGGAATGAGGATGCAGGCGTCTTTTGGATCTGTCACCCAATAGGTTGACCTCCTCAAAGTGTTCACGATTTGGAGGAACTGGCATTTACAATAAATAAACCATGATTATTCACGCAAGTGTATCATAAAAACCAAAATAGAAACAGAATAAGATGTATTAGGCCTCATCTAGTGGACTCATTAGAGCCAGCTTTGCCAGTATCAGATTTTGAGTAAGGTATTATCGAATCCAACCTGTTTGGAGGGAGGTGGGAGTGCTACTCCGTCTACCTCCCACCTCCTCAGGGGGTAAAGATAGAGGGAGAGGGAGTGGCCATGAGACCCACACCGATGAATATCGAGGCACGTAAAGAGGGAACACTTGGGCGTCCCCGTACTCGACCAGTTGTTGTGGGTGGAGGAGAGAAGGCTCTGAGTGGGTGTCGCGTCCCAGGGAAGGAGGCGGAAAAAGGGCTTCTTTTTCTTGCTGTCCTTACTGTTGGGCCTGCCATCGCCCGATGTTTGACTGTAGTGGTGATTTTGAGATGCTTCGTGACGAAGTAGAAGCTCGTGAGTAAAGTCGCCACGGCCGCCGTGGCCCGGGCGAGAAAAGAGGTAGAGGAGCACAGCGACAAAGAGAGAAACCGACAGAATGGCGACGAAGAAAACTTGGAAGACGTGTCGTATGGGCCATTTCTTTGGGTGGCGACAGAGTTGGCGTAATATCCTAAATAACAAACAACCCACACATATGAATAAGTCCGAACCCTAAATAAATTTCGGGCACCATGTTTGCATACCTCATAGTATTTCCCCAATGGCTTAAGTTTTTTGTTGAACATTTCCTAACTAAATAATTCCTTATTCACCATTTTCCTTTTTTTAGTGGGGATGGTGGTGCCGTCCTCCTTCTCGTCCATGCTTCATTCTCAGATACAAAAATATTGTGCGACTTGGGTGGCGCAGTGGGTGGATGGATGGATGGATGGAAGGAACTCTGTCAACTGAATATTAATTTACGTATTTGAATTAATTAAATGTAAATTAAAGTTTTAATGACATTGGATGCGAGCGAACGGGGCCGTGTGAGATTCGCTCGACTTGGGCACAAAACAATAATGATTTGGACAGAGCGCTGTTTGTCTCCTCTCAATTTGCTCAGTCATCTCAGCAAAAAGCCGTCTTCGATTTTAGTTGCCCAGCAGAATTTTTCCAGTCTTCTCGTCGAATCCACCAAGTCGTCATCAGCAAGTAGAAAGGTTCTAAAGTCATGTCGCGAGGGAGCAGTGCAGGTTTCGACAGGCACATTACCATATTTTCGCCAGAAGGTCGGCTCTACCAAGTCGGTAAGGAAATCAAGTTATATATGTACTATTGCTTGCTTGTAATCAGTGGTGCTTGGCAGGTTTTCTGATTTTTCGAATGATTATTTTTACAGAGTATGCCTTCAAGGCCATCAATCAAGGTGGAGTGACGTCCGTTGCTCTGAAAGGGAATGATTGCGCTGTTGTCGCCACCCAAAAGAAAGTTCCGGTAAATGTGGTTGCAATCAAGGGTGTACGCAATGCCTCGTAACACCATAGTTAAATTGGACACTCGATAAAAACGAGTGAAGGGGAGCGCTCTGACAGAGAAAATAATAACTACCACAGAACCTGAGACACAATTTGAGGCTGGATGAAAAGAAGGCCTGTGTCCTATATGTGGCGTGCAAGTTCGCTATATCAGTTTCTATAGGACACAGTCGCCACCACTCAGGCACGGGCCTGAAGTTATCCCCCTTACTCTATTAACAAAGAGCTCTCGTCGCTTCATCCTTATACATCCATGGGTGTACGCTGGTATGTCTCTCCGTTGCGAAACGCAGCCAAAGTTGCCGTACCGGAACTATGAACTTGAACCCTCGCCGGGCAAAATTCATAATTTTGGCTGTAGGCACCTGTCTCTGGCTTAATTGACAATTCTTAATAAAATAATACAATTTTGTAGTGTTTAAAACATATTTTTAAACACTAACTGCTATTTTTTTTTTAAATATTTTTTTCGAATTAAAAAAATTGTTCTTAAATTCGAAGTTTATACTTTTTAAACACTACAAAGTTGTATTATTTTATTAAGAATTGTCAATTAAGCCAGAGACAGGTGCCTACAGCCAAAATTATGAATTTTGCCCCGGCAAGGGGCCAAGTTCATAGTTCCGGTACGGCAACCTGGCTGCGTTTCGCAGCGGAGAGACATAGCAGCGAACACCCTTGGTTGCAATTTACGTTGGTTCCTTGTTCGCGTTCCGTTCAATATTTATGAATCAGAATGCATCCTGTTTTCTTTTGTACTTTAGGACAAGTTGTTGGACCCATCTACAATGACGCATCTCTTCAAACTGACCAACTCTATTGGCTGCGTTATGACTGGAATGAGTGGTATAAATAGAATACATTTTATTACTTTAATTTCCGCCTGTACTTGATTGTAGAAAAGAACCTGAAAATACTGGTTGTTTTTTTAGCTGATAGTCGTTCTCAAGTTCAGCGTGCGCGATATGAAGCAGCGAACTGGAAGTACAAGTTTGGTTATGACATTCCGATTCACATGTTGTGCCGTCGGATTGCAGACATTTGCCAGATCTATACGCAAAATGCGGAAATGCGTCCACTTGGCTGCTCCATGATGATGATAGGAATTGATGATGAGACCAAAGCACCGTGCGTCTATAAAACTGATCCTGCCGGATACTACTGTGGCTACAAGGCTTGCTCTGTAGGGGCCAAACAGACGGAAGCGTTATCCTTTTTGGAGAAAAAGTTTAAAAAGAATGATAGCTACAATGTGGACAGCGCTATTCAGGTAATCAAATAAAACTCCCAACTATTTGTGGATGAGTAGCTACTAATACTTTCAATCTTTTTCTCTAATGTTGCTTAGCTGGCCATCCAAAGCTTGTGCACCGTGCTTTCATCCGATTTGAAACCCAGTGAGATGGAAATAGGAATTGTAACGCAGGAGAATCCTGGATTTCGGTAAGACCTTTAATTAAGTTATATGCGATTGAGAATATTTTTAAACCAACTGAGTGATTGCTCTATTGAATTTTGTAGAGTTTTGTCCGAATCAGATGTTGAGCGTCACTTGACTGCATTAGCAGAGCAGGAAAACTAAAATAAACCTCTATATCATCATCATTTAATGTGTTTTTATATTACTTCTGTTCGAAATAATTAGCACCAGAACTGAATTTGGAAAGATACTGCGACTTTTAAATTTAGTTACAAATTATTTGTATTTCCACACTTTGTATGCAAATGTCTAATAGTTAATGGTGGAGTAATGATGAGATGAATAAACCTTTAATAAATCTTTACCAGATTCGTTGAAATGAAAAATAATGTTTTATTAGTAAACAACCAGGAACGAAGATAAATAAATGTAGTCCATGTAAAAAATGTGTCGTCGTAGCAAGGAGAACACCGTTTCATAGGGCTGGTCATAATCATAACGGTGGTGCGATGGATCACTTCTGCTGAGCCAATGGATTTTTGAGGACAAGGATAACGGAATCGCCACGCAGGAACATTTTAGAAATAAAGCGGTCCTTGTTAACTGCCTTAGTCTGCAGGATACAATAAAACAGGCTTATTAGGAATGAGGCCACTATGAATTTTGTTTAATTACAGGCAAGCGTCACATCTTAATAATTTAATAGGTACCTTTTTCTTCCCTTTACCAGCACGAGGTACTTCTGTCCACATTTCCTTCACATTTTCGAGAACCATGTTACAATGACGATCAAACGCTTTGACACGGCCCAGCAACTTTTTATTGTTGCGGCAATTAATGAGGACCTTATAATAATCAAGTTTATATAAAATTGTCATACATAATATTACACATTTACAAATAACATCATTGTACATCGACACCTCAACTACTCACCTGTGTATTGCTCTTAACAGACTGTGTCAGGATGGAAAGTGGTCCCGTGGAAAATTCTTCTTCCTCCCTCTTTGCCAATTCTTCCGGTGTCATTTCAGATTTTGGTTTCCTATACAAGAATTTAAAAATCATAATGGTGTAAAGGAAGGAAATAAAATGCAGTATTGTGTTATTTACGCTAAAGTTGCCATTGTGATGGAGAGGGGTGCCCCACTGGTTTCCTCACTGAAAAGTCGTCAAAAATCTTTGCCAAGTTTGGAACTTTGTTAGCCGGCCGGAAATATCTACTTTTACTATTTTTCAGACGACGCGACTGGTTCAAGTCTCGCGCGGCCTCGTCTTCCTTTGCCCCAGGTAAAGTCATTGAGTTCCATGAAAAGACTGAAAGTGAAAGCATGGCGAGTAATGTAAAAGCTTGTTGCATGAAATTGCAGATTTGTGCTTAATCAATTCGTAGTTTTTCTGCACCAAAGGTTTTGGGTTTCAAATTTTTATTAGTCAAAGCCATGCCATCCATCCATCGTCATCAGAGGACGACGATAATAATTGTTACCCACATGGAGCAATAATAATAATTAATAATAATAATAATAACCAAACATTTGAATGGAATTGTTTCTCATTTTTTAGCCTAAACTCCACCCACCATGACCTTAAATTTCTTCCCTTCTGCTCCCCATCTCTAAATTCTTGCCGCCTGGTTGGATTTTCTTAATAATGGAATAATGGGTGGAGCAGCAGCAACGGAACAAAAAGTTTTTAATAAGAACAACACGCTAATTAACACATCCATTCGTCCACCCAGAGTAAATAATCCATATCATCTTACAACAACACGACCTCTGTAACTTCTTAATAAGTTGCCGCATGTATATGCAATTATTTTTTTGTTATTACAAGACGGGAATCACATTTGAGCACTTGCAGCTCCACATCCATATTTCAACTTGCCTAATAATATAATCAATTTCATCAATTTTTGACTTGGATCAATCACTCACAATTTTAACAAACTTGGTTTTCACCTAATCATCTCCCTCCCACCTTCTCTTCACCACCACCACCAGCTCGTGCCCTTTTCAAAAAGATGCTGCGACGACGATGACGACGGCAAGAACAGAATAATATTCCCCACTTTTAACTGTTATTCTGCCTAATGGATACATATTTTATAACTTTATCATCGTAAAGACGTAGAGTAAGGTATCAAACACTGTGTAACCTTTAAATCCTATGTAATACATACAATAATATTATTATTAGATTGTTGTATGTAACTAATTAGAGTATCTCTAGAAGGTAATAAGTAAGTGGGCAACATTCAGAAATTTTTCTGCGTTCGTGTCGCCGCCATGCAGGTCGTGACCAACAAAAAATTCCTATGCGCGTGCTCGGAAAAATTACATCAACTCAAATCCGTCGTCCTATCCATAATACTACAAAATATTGAGTGGACACGCGATGCGAGCTGAACTGATGGCGACGACCACGACGAATTGAATCAACACGAGTCGCGGAAGGAGAGAGGAATAGCAATCGTTGTAGCGGTGTGAGTGTGAGGAAGTGGTGGGGGTGGCCAAAATTGTCATCCCAATCAGAGTGTCAGCACAGAGAAACTGCTCCTCACCCCCACCAACCAACCAACTCAGCTCACTTCTACAACGATCGAGAACAACAAGTAGTACAATTAATGTCTGTAAATACATTTGGTATATTAAGCATGCATTACACATATACCACGCAATATGCACGTACGTAACAATGACAAGTTGTAGAACAATTTGACGGTGGAAATTATTAACACACATATGACGGAATAGTATTGGCCTATAATTAGTACTGACAATAACATTGATCAATAATAATAATAATTATAATAAAGACAACGACAAACGTGTTGTGAAACTCATGCAACTCAAAAAAAGAGACATACTATGTTTTCATTTGATATTAATGATATATCAAGTTTACTTAATAAAACAGTGGGTGTGGTCTTGTTTTGCGGGGAATATATAATACAACAACATTCTATACATTCATCAATTTCATTATACATTTTAGTTGTGTGTGTATACGTACGTTTTAGTTGTGTGTGTGCAACAGTATTATAAGCTTTTTAGATAAAAGAAAGTGGAAAATGGGTGAAAAAGAAGTTTTTTTAAAGCTGACCACGCTTAATTGTTAACAATAATAATTAACTAAATAATTAATAATGCCTGCGCAGTGCTGTGTTTGCTTATTTTAATAAACTTGTCCAACAATCAATATTGAATCCACCACACCACACAGCAGTTGGTGGGTGACCTGAATGACAAGTATCAATAAGTATAATATAGTTCCTCCTACCCCAGAAAGAAGAAGAATTTTTTTACAATTTGACGATAGCAGAACAACATAATATTATATACTATTATATGGATAGAAGAGGTAGGGTTTTCCTGTAGCCTACAATTACTCTGTTACAAGTAATTATTATAAGTTTTACCCTTAATAAATCATATATTTATAGCGGAGGAGAGGAGGTGAGAATTAACTATTATTATTATTATGATAGATAAATATTATTATGCGTCGGTCGATCACCCGTCCTCGTGTTTGGAACACACCCCGCCCCCCAACACACATACACGCACACGCATCCACACACAGAGATACATGTATATAGATATATATTCATATGAAGAAGATCTTCACTTTTTTTAAACATTCATTTCCTCCTGCTTCCCTCATAATTATGACTCTGGCTAATTAACAATTTAAGTAAAAGTAATAATGCTCGCTCTCCAATTGTAGTTGTTGTTGTTGTAATAGTAGTTGAATTAGATTGTAGTAGTGCTTAGTTCCCTGTCTTCATCTGCTCACTTGGATGTCATCATCGTTACGAATTCTGCAATTGTAAGTCACATTATGAAAAGACATTATGGATAAATGTGCTGGCGGTGATGACGATGGTCATAAAATAAAGTCGATATGACGAGTTGGAATGTACATTCATAAAATTAAAAAATATAATGTATTGATTAGGGTTGGAATGTGACCATTTTAGTAGACTGACTAAAAAAGGAGAGCAATAGAGATAGAGATGATAAGGTCGGGATGGGATAAATGAATAACGGTGTGGTGGTAATTGGTGATTTTTTACGGTGATGATAAGCGCAGGGAACAAAAGAGATAGAGATAAGGTTACCTTCATAATTGACTTGTCCATCCCCATCAATGTCTGCTTCCCGGATCATTTCGTCGACTTCTTCATCAGTCAATTTTTCTCCGAGGTTTGTCATTACATGTCGAAGCTCGGCGGCGGAGATGAAACCGTTGCCATCCTTGTCAAATAAATTTTGATTAGTCAGTTTCGTTTTTTTTTTTACTTTTACAATAATCATCAAAGCATTATAATTTTGCTACTTATCAGTCTATTTTCATGTAAATGATGACATTTCTTTCTACACGAATATCAAGTTTGTACATTATACCTTGTCAAAGACGCGGAACGCTTCTCGAATTTCTTCCTCGCTATCCGTGTCTTTCATCTTCCGCGCCATCATGGTAAGAAACTCGGGAAAGTCAATCGTCCCGTTTCCTAAAATTGTATGGGATCGAGAGATGGAGAGAAAAAATAAAATATTATCCGATACGTAAAACTGAGTGCCATACATTGTACATAAGGGAAAGTAAAGCAGGGCAATAAGGCATAGAAGCATGCATGTTCTTGGGTGGGCACACACACAGCACATGGATCATGATGATGAGAAGAGAAAGGGAAGGAGGGACTACACTTACTACACACATATAGGTATGACTTTTGGAGAAAGTAGTTAGTAGTATGTATTCCCATAGTAGTGGTGCATACGCTATGCTTCCAGAGAGGAGGAGGAGGAGAGAGGGCGAAGGAGGGAGAGAAAGTCGAGCAGAGAGACGGAGAAAGCGAGCGGTGGGTATATTATTATTTCCTGTGGTGGTGTTAGGCTTACCGTCAGCGTCAACCTCATTGATCATGTCCTGAAGTTCGGCTTCCGTGGGGTTTTGTCCGAGTGAGCGCATGACAGTGCCCAACTCTTTGGTGGTGATGGTGCCGTCCCCGTCTTTGTCGAAGAGGGAGAAGGCCTCTTTAAACTCTGCTATCTGCTCCTCTGTCAGTTGATCCGCCTACAAGAGTGAGAAAGAGACAACAAGTGGGTTTCAGTACTTGCGATGCTGCAATACAATTAGAATAAGGGTCGTAACAACAACCACACCCCCAGCACAACAACACTCTGCTCCCCTTTCTCCAATAAGGTCAGAATGCAATCATGTTCCGCCTTCTCGTCAGAACAACTTCCAGGACCACATTGGCAATGGTGATGAATACATAATAGGGGAGATACAATAATAACGATGATGATGTATGATGATCATGACGACGACGAGAACCCTCTTCTTTCTTTTCAACCCCGCCCAAGAAGGAATTACTCGACAAGGAAGGCACTAAAGGGCACCTGGGGTGGGATTGACCATCCACACCCACTCACCATCTGTGAAACGACCATCCCCACCCCACACACTACTTTTTCACTGCCTTGTCGAGATGATGATGGGATTCGTAGGTGACCACCTCTCTCACCCATGCGGACAATTTACTATGCGTCAAACTCTCACTTTGAGAATGCACGTTGAGATGGAGAAACTTTAGTGAAATTGACAGACCGCACCCACTCACCATTTCGTTTCCTTTCTACTTGATCAGGTGACTCTTTTTCTTCCAATTTACGTTATCGGCGACGAAATTTGTAGTGTTTTTTTGATTGGTCTCCTGCTTTCCACGAACTAGCTGGCTGCTGCTGCTGCTGCTGCTTCTGCTGGCTCTCTGACTGCGATGAGTTGTCTGAGTGAACGAGAGAACGAGTGAGTGTGTAGTAGTCCGGTTTGTATGCTATCTCCGCTGCTGCAGTTCACTTGCCTCACCAAAATCCTCGCTAGCTCGCTGCCGTACTCCGCACGATATAATATGTGCTTCATGCAGAAAACCTTACTACTACTCGCTTAGCACTTGTTACCCTGTCACCATGGCCCCGAACATGCAAACCACGCCCCGCCCTCGACTCCTCCGCAGGCACTGGAGGTCACAGAGAGGTCAACCCGGGGGGGATGGAGTGGGAGGCAGTGTGGAGAGTGGGGTGATGGGGGCAGAGGCTCCAGGTCGGCTGTGGGGTCATCAGAAGGAGGAGGACATGGTGGGAGAAGACGAACTAGTTGACGGGTGTCAGTCCGAGCCCTCTCATTGGTTGTGGTCTTACCTGCAATGCGTCAATCCCGATTCCGGTCCCGGCTCCATCGCGAAATAATCCGGGGGCATTCACAGCTTCGACGGACGCTGCAGTGTTGTGAGGTCATGAGAGTGGTCATGCTCTGTCATTTATTTTCGTCACGGCATCCCTGGACACAAGGCAGGGCTTCCAGTCCAGCAGCGAGAGCTTTCTCCATCCCATTGGCGTCGGTACTGGGAAAGAGAGAGAGAGAGAGGTGCCCTTTCTCTGCTCTGCTGCTACTACTGCGACTCGTCATCTCACCAAGCAAATAATATACCCTGCACCACGACGGATTGTCGCCGCAGTGGAAGGAGCACCCACAGTTTTTCATCCCCACCAAAAAAGGGTGGGGATGCACTTGTATGTGGTGCTCCTCATGATTCTGATGCTGCATGAAAGTCATCCAACCCTTGGTTCCTGCTTCGAGTTGAGTCTCTCTACACAGTAGAGTGCCCTTCAATGTACCCGTCTCATGGTCCAGTCCACCCTCCGGCCATCACCATAATTCTTATCTTATGAGCTGCAAGAGAGATTGCTTCATCCAGCAAAACTCCAGCTTCTACTTGACTGCGAGGACGATAGCGAGTTGATGATAAGCACGGATTCAGTCATCTCATCATCATCGTCATCACCAACACCATCATCGACATGCCACAAGGACTCTCGCTCTCCCTAGGCATGTACATGGAGTAGAGGTGTACGCATAGAGCATCGGGCTGGGTGGATATGCATACGAATGGAGTATTGCCGAAGGAGAGGTGCTATATGTGGGTGTGGCTGGTGTAATGACGGCAGGTTGGCGTCCGTCGTCGTAGGCAGCGCAGGCAGAGACGGAGCGGGGGGAGAAAGCTGGGCCTTCATCTCGTCGCCTTTCTCCTACTGACTCTGCTTCTGCCTGCTTCTCGTGCTGGTCTATGGTCGGAGAGTCTGCATTGCGGAGGTGGTGGTGCTTTCCCACCTCTCTCTCACTGCTCCTGCTGCTGGGCTGCTGCCAGGCTACAAAAAAGTTTCTTTCTCCACCATCTCCCATTTTCCTGGCTGGCTGGCTGGCTCACTGCTGCAAACTCTTGGCCAGTTTCTCTACTGCAATTAGGCAAAGGTGGTCAAGGTTCCGCATTCCGCGGAGCATGATGATGATGATGATGATGGGAAATGGGATGTAATGTAAGTGTGGGGAACCATGTATAATGCTTTCCCGATAGAACGCTCGCCTTGGTCTGTCTCAGCCTGACCCCACTTATTTACTCTCTCAAACTCACTTATGTCATATGTACGACCCAGTTGGAGTTAGTTAAAGCAACACCTGTACTCGTACAATATATGTGTCACAAACAAACACCACCACCACCTCCTGCCATGCCATTCATCTCATTCTCTCTCTCTCGGTATCCGCATTTGCACACCTGTGCTGGTTTTGCACATCTATAGGCGTTCGTCATCCGTTCGCAAGCAACCACCCAACCAAACTAATAAACCACAAGTCTGGATTGAACGTATACTCACATAACTATATAACGCCAACATTGTACTTGCTAGTTACAGGTATGTACATATTCCTCCATTTGTTCCAAAATATGTACTTACCCAGCAGTAGAATAATGCCATACATCAAGGTCGGCTACGCAGAAAATGGAGAAATCCGGATCCATATACCGCAGCACCAAGCAGGTATTCAGAAAGAAGAGCTATGTGGAGCCGCTTGCCTGGCTGCCATAGCTGTTGATGATGCAAACTCAGTCAGAGAATGGAGACCGACCCTGACTCTCTTGACTGGACTATTAAGCAATGCCATGTAGTCCATAATCATAATCATAATGTATTCTCTCTCTCTCTTTCCCATACTACATATTTTGTAGGATTATTATTCGCGTAGGATTGGCTATGCTTTTTTTACCCCAACATTTATTCTGGCACAGTTCGCAGAGATTGATTACATTACGACACACGACCACACGATTCTGGGGTTAATATTGTACGTAGATATTTACGTGCACACACACACTGGAAACATTATAAATATGTAATAGGTACGGGCGGATACATGGGTACTAAATTAGTAATTGCAATAATCTAGGTCACAATAATGTGCCTAACGCAGGCATACATACATGTATGAATGGATATATACTAGAATTTTAAGCAATAACCAATAACAAACAATATGTACTCTGCGTCTGTGGAGTATATTTTCATGAAAAAGATTATTACTAACTACACAGACATAAAACAATTAAATACGAATCCAATTTTTGAGAACAACTGTAATCAAGTAATTAAACATTAATAAATTATAGTAATTATGCCAACTAATAATGGTGGCCAGATCGAGTCACAGCAGTCGGGCCATTCAGCTATAATTATTACTTAGGAGGTGGAGGTGGCTGATGTTGGGTGGGGAGTGGTGGGGGTTGATGGTGAGGAGGATAAAACTGTTGCTGCTGTTGTGGCAGAGGTGGAATGGGGGCATGGAATGAAGTGGGCAGTGGAGGATGTTGTGGCACTCGCCCTCCTCCTCCGGCTTGTGGTGGTGGTAGCGGAGGGTAGTTGAAGCCTGGTGGCAATGTCATCCCTCCCATTCCTGGAGGCATCCCTCCATAGAACGGCGCTTGTGGTGGTGGGTAGGATGCGACGGGTGGGAGTGGTGGTGGTGGTTGCTGCTGCTGCTGCTGTGGTGGTGGAGGAGGATAAGCATTTGGCGTAGATCCTCTCGAACCTTGAATAGACAATATTTATTGTTAACATATTACGAGTTTTTGTTATTTATACAAATAAATATACCAGCAGGTATTGGCGGTGCTATTCCTGTTGTCGGAGTGGAATTGGATTGTTGAGGAGGTAAAGGTGGTACACCGGGGGGACCGGCAGCAGAATTGCTATTACTACTATTATTCGTCATCATCCTGGTGACTGGAGGGGGAGAGTCAGTCTGGGAATGTCCTTGTGTCTGAGAGTACAGGTCGAGAACTTGGTGACATATATCTTCTAGTAGTTCAATTGTCATGTCGTCCACAAACATGTCCCACCACCGATAATGCTCCGAGTTTCGACCAACCCAATCCACCACCTCGAATTTGCTCAACTTTCCAGCGAGATGCATTAAAGCGATGGCTACAATTTCAGGTTCCCATTGAAGACAAAGCGTCGTGCAAAGGCTGTCGTAAAGAAAAACAAAGAAAAATAACAACGTGCGTGAAACACTCACAACAATTTTATGAGAACTGTATATTACCTGTCATTCACAAATGTCCAAGCCATCTGCACCATTTTCTGCAGACGTGTCTTATCTCCTTTCAGACACTTTGCATATTTGAGTAGAAATGTGTATGGGTGCTCGACATGGAGATCAAATTTGATTGTCTGAAGAATTATCCGCTCAAGTGTCATTACTTCCTCCTAAATGCACAATATTCCTTTATATTTTGAACTACGACATCAGTGCCTTGCTCTTGTTTATGTATCACTTACGCTGTTGTGATGAATATCTCCTCCAAACGATACCATTTTCTCGTCTCCAATAATCTCACGGGCAACTTTCAGCATGTCCTTACATTTTTTTGGTGTTTCTTCCACTTTTCCAGCGAGAAACAGGCAGGCCAAGGCAGTCGGCTAAAGCAAGGGAGAATGTGTTTTGTTTAAATGTTGGAATCATGGGAGGACAATTACTTTGCGTGGTACTCACATAACGCGAAAAGTCTTGAAAGGTGTGGAACATGTAGAACCGATGAAAATATACGACACCGGTTGCCATCGTGGTTAGGCTTAGATTCATTGATGACCCAATGTCGATGATAAACCGAGCCCCTTCTCGCCTATACCGAGATTCTCGATCTTGCTCAAGACCGGATTGAATTGATGGCGACATTCGAAGTTCCTAATAATAAGTGGGATATTGCTCAATATGAATTATTATTGTTAGGTATTGTATATAAGTAAGTTAAATTTAGTAGCTACTGCTTATATAAAAAAAATTATTACAAACAGTCAAATTTCAAATACTCACCTTTTTCTCATAATACCACCGCATATTGTTCAAGGACACCTTTCCCACAATATGACTTTACTTGGTGGTGACAAAATTTACCTACAATTAATTATTTCAATTTTCTAAAATAAATATTCAGGTTGCACTGATCAATAGTGATCCACTGTACGAGCTTCGCTTCAAACCAGCATGTAAGCACACCGCTGAAATTCGTCAGCTGGCGGTGATTAGTCTGCACACTTGCACCAAAATTTTGCCGACGTCCTTCCTTCCTTCCGGTTTTGGCCCCACGATACTTTTGAAATCTATTTTTATTATTTTTTATTTTTATAAATCCGCCACTCACGTATTTTATTCGGTCACAAGTTCAATCTTACGGTCACGAGTGAGTTTCGGGACGGGACTCATTTTTCTGGGGCAACGTGCGAGTGCGAGTGCAGAAAAAGGGAAAGTGGGCAGACATACGTTTGTTTGTTTGTGGGGATACGAGACGAAGCACTCTCACTTTTCACTCTCTGCTATCTGTCCAAGACCAAGACCTCCTTGGTTGGTAACATTGACCAAACTGACGAAGGGCAAATTAATAACAACCCACCCACACACCAAATTAAAATCGGAAAACGAATTGTAAGCAAAAGCAACTGATTTAAATGGAGGCCTTAAAGAAAGAGAATGGCGAATTACGCCACGCTATCCATCAATTGTCGGTGGAGAAGGAACGCTTGGAGGACCAGTTATATCGGGCATTTAGGAAATGTTTGAATACAAAAAAGAGGAAAATTAGAGAACTGCAGGACGAATTGGCCGCTCTGAGGGACGAGAACAGAGGGGGAGGACAATCAAAGAAACCCAAGAGGAACAATAACCTGGTGATACTATCTTGTTCCGACGATGACGAAGACGACACCGACGTAGACGACGCTATCAAGTATGACCACGGACTCTTGCTTGGGGATGAGGAAGAGAGTAATACGGACAAAGAAGATGATGATCTAGGGCAAAACGGTAGGACCTATATATATAGTATTTTATATAATATGTTATCAGGAAGTAAATTATGATAATGTTAATTTTGGCAAAAAAGATGAAAGACGAGAGGATAATATAGTCAGTCTATCGCCAACTGCACCGGCCACAAATTCATCTCAGACGCTGTCTAATAAGAGCAAGACGACAAATGACGGAAATCATGGTACGGAAGACACGACCTCAGTTGTTCCTGTGGACGTGGAGGAAGAGGAGGTAGAATACGATTTGGACGAACTCACCAAAGATCTATGAAAACGCCCTGTGTAAATTAATCAAAGATGAACCGAGTGCCCACCAACCAAAGTAACCATCAAACCATTTAGAAAACAATAATTATGATGAAGTACACGTATAAAATAATTACATAAACACTTCTATTTTTGCTACTACTCGTTCGTTCCTTCGCTGTGATAATGACAATTAATCAATCAACACTCATTTACTTCACATTAATTTACCAGTGAATTAATTACATAAATAAAAATTATTATTTACCACAGTATTTTAATTAAAAAGTGGGTGTACGTAACTAGTTGTACAGATATCAATAGTGAGATTTATAAATAAAATCGTTTGTTAAATCCTTGAAATGCCTTCAAGAGAGGAAATGGTGCTTGAAACACCGTCCATGTATTCCTTTGTACCATCTCTCATTAAAAGCATTCTCTGATTATGTGGATTGTCCTGAATTAATGCCGGGTCTATTCTTTTGACAAATATTAGCCTATCCATTGCCACGGGTTTGTGATGAATTTGACCTGATAACAAGTTTTATCATAGCCTCCTCTGTTCCTTTACTAAACTGAGCAATAAATAATAAATTACCTACCTTGAATAAAATATGATGGGTCAAAATCATTCATAACGTTAAGAAGAGGTTTTCCAGGTTGCGAATGGCACAACCAATGCAAAGCGGCATATTTTCCACAGAATTGGTCACGATAAAATCCAGTTATTTGGGCGTAACAGGGAGTCTCTTTGGCAGTCTTGGCTCTTAGCTTTACAACATCTCCAACTCTATAAATTAGGTCATCGTATTCCAAGTCGGACTTGGCTATAGGAAATATCTCTGGGTCAGTAAAAATCTACACAAACACAACATCAGTACGTTATAAACAACATCAAATACTTGTTTTGTTTATATCAATTATTTGCATACCGGAAGTTGATTACGAAACCGTGTTCTTCGCATCCGAATAATAGTAGAGATTGATCGACCTTTGGGTCGTCTGGATCGTATTCGCTGTTTTAATACGAGGGATGTACAATCGTCTTTCTTACTGGTGTCATCTCGATCACTGTAATCTTCGTCCGTTCTTGGTTCTTTTAATTCCGAGTCAGAATCTTTCTTGCCATCTTTCTTCCCGTCGTATTCGGCTTTTAGTTTAGCATGCCATTTCTTTAGACCTTTGCTTCGGTCACGTAAAGCATCTGCAATTTGTTCGAGATCTTCGTCCACAAATGAGATCAATGCGCCACGCGTTTTCGGTCTAGTTACTCGCATCTCGCTACTTCCTTCGCTTTCCGACGAGTCCCCCACTACATTAAGAGCGAGGATAAAAAAGAAAAGAAGTAAGCATATACGTTTATACAATTTAGAACTAATTCATATATAGTTACAAATTTTAGTTAATGTTAATTTTGAATTTGATTGACTTACTGATGGATAAATAAATACGATATAGTCAAGATTTTTTGAAACCCTGGAGGATGGAGGAAGTATGTCTTGAAGCGTCTCAAAATTTGAGACTTTTAATTAGTTTTAATTTTTTATTGAAATTTCAATTCACAAAAAGCCCGACACCGACACGGACAGAACCAGAATCCTGCTGATCTCTATTTTCTCAACCTTTACGCGCCAGACGGGTTCGGTGGGAATTCACTTGCACTTTCTTTCCTTGTGGATCCACTGACTGAGGAGCTGATCAAGAAGTATTTGCGCTCCCTCCTATTTATCAGCTTGTAGAGGGTGACCTTTGTCGACCCTTTGACCTTCCATCCACCACCACCATGGCCCCTGTTCGAAAAAGGTCAGCCCTTCTCAAGAAGAACCCCACTGCTTTCGTCTCATACAAGGAAGCCAAAACCTCGGGCCCAGCTGCACTCAAAGTGAAAGCTACTCACATTCAAATCGTCGCCCAATTCGCCAATCGAGGAAGGTATCATCCAAGAGAAAATGAGGAACAGGTGATTTCACGTCCTAGCAATGTTCGTTTGTAATGAATGGATGACTAGATTCTGAGTGCCCAATTAGCTAATAGTTTGTAGTGTAATTGTGAATGAATGGTAGTACTAAAAAACGTATATCACAATTGCAGGGATCATCATCATCAGCTGCGACGATGACACCGCCGCCTGTCTTGGAGAGACAGGATGGTGTTCCCACCAGCCCATCCGTTCCTGCGCCTAATTATCGGCGTAGTGGCCGAGTCCCGAAGCGGAAGCGGTTGAGCACGTCGCCTGAACAAGTGGGACGACAGGCACTGGGGAAGGTGGCCAAGGGAATTGAAGGGACGATACAGTCAAAACTGGTCAGTAGGAATAGTAGCCCATCAGCAGAGAAGTCAGGAAAGGAGGACGGAGGTGGACGTGATCAGGAAATCAAGGTTTGTTTATTTCTGGAAATATCAAATATACATGAATTATTTGAATAATTCAATAATCGTTATAAGGTTATAATTAATTATTGTAATAATTTTAGGTCTCTACTCCAATAACTCCTAAATTCTTTGAAGGGAAAGAGGAATTTGGTAAAAAAAATCACACTTTTTAGCCTGAACCATGACTTCTGTAATCGATTCGATTTATAAAGTTCAGATTATGCAAACCTCTACGAATTTTTGCCTACCTTCCTTACCTGCTGTTTGTGCGAAATTTTAACTTTGTCATTGGTATCTGCAGGAGCTGCACTTATGATTCTGGTTGAGCCAGAACAGTCTTCCAGAAACTATTCTGATATACCAGTTGAACACGGATGGCTTCAATGTGGGATTTGCTGCAAACTTTCCGAGATTAATTTGGCCACAGCCAAACTTTCTGATGTAATAAGAAATAATTATAATCCAAACTCTATTGGTAATAGATATACTAATAATTGTGTGGTATCATATTTTTAGTCCAAGAAGTATGGAGCTTTTCTCTGTGGACAATGCGTTCCATTTCTCAACAAGTTGACCATCATTGCTAAGAAGGCCATGGCTTTGACATGTTTAGGAGCGAATGGCAATTGTCAATTTCCAGCTGCGTCCTCGTGTGAAGCTTGTTTCATCCATAACTGTCTGCTGCTCTTGGACTTTACTGACGAACTGTACTTCAAATTGTGGCGAGCCGTTCCGCCTGCTGCCTTAATTAATGTGCCACACGTACCTCCCAGTGTCAAACGTTACGAGGAAACGAGAGGAAAAATATTATGGGTTAGCCGACTGGATGGATCAATTCTTCATGCAGCCAGCAAGCTCGAAAGGGGGAAAGCAAATAACAAGGGGACCATCGCTGCTGCTGCTGTGGAGGCTCAAGATGACGAAGATAATGAGAAACATCAAATAAATCTGCCGTTGCGAGTTGGACAAGGACGAGTGGAAAAAAAGAAACCTGGAAGACCTCGTATGAAGCGCAATTTAAACGCTAAGACTGAACCTATATTACTGAGTTAGTACTTGAATCATTGTCTAATTCACTTGGAGTTTATTTATATTTTTGATTCTTGGGTTTATTGTTCATTATTATTATCATTGATGATTGAATGATGTCTGTTTAGAGACTGAAGATGCAAAGACTGATGCTGATATTCAAGTTGTTACTGAGGGCAGACAAATCGGGAGGACACGAGGCAGACAGGAAAATAATATTACTGCTGGTGCTAATATCGTCGCGAATAATTCCGCTACAATTACGACCATAAAAGAGGAATTTGGGACTGTTAACGTTTCCGAGAAAGGGGAGGATGCTTCTGTGTCTGAGCAGTCTCAGGAGCCAGAACCAGAATCGGTTAGCAATAATTTAGATTTTAAGATTTTCCAACATGCATTTTGTATAATTAATATTTTCGTGTAAATAGGTAGCTAAAATTTTTCTGACAACGTAAATTTTTTACCCAGATGGTTAAAGTGTTTCCTCCCCTCAACCCCTCTTCCTCATCGGCATCGGAGCTTGTTGGAGAAAAAGTGCTGGCCAAGTACGGATACCCAGTTGTCGTGGTGCCCGGAAGTGAACCTCCCACTCCACTTTGCTTCTCCTGCGGCTCTGCCGGAATAAATCAAGTACATACTAATCCACCTTCTTCAACCCCTTTCTTTTATGGATCTTGAATTATGTACATTCCATTGTTTTGTTTCTTACAAAAAGAGCCAGTTCCGAAGATATTTTGTTTGCTGTGTAAAAATAATTTGGCTTTTATTATTATTATTGGCTTTATTCCAATTTATATAATTTAATTTTCTAATTTGGACAACTTGTTTTGCTTTTTTTCGAACGAGATAAACGTTACTAAATATTATGCAAAATTAATATGCAAGCGAATGCTGGTGCTGCTGGTAATTTTCGGTGTTATGAATTATAATGACCACCTAACTCGTGCAAAGTATTGCCTGTAATAAATGTTTCTCACGTTCCCTTGTGACGTATTCCTAAAATTGTGCACCTATTGGCTTATGTAGAAAGATTCTTATTGTCACCACTCTGGCCTTGGCTATCGTCTAGCTGTTTCATAAATATATATTTGTAGGTGTCTTGCAACACGAGCCCCTCCGTCACTAATTTATATGCCACTTATTACATTTGTAACATTTCCTAATTTATGAGCTTTGTTGACTTTCATTCTAGTTTGCCTTCACTCAATTGATAAATAGCTGATGATTGACATAAAATAAACCATTTTCTATGTATGATTCGATGGTGGCAGGCGAATTGAGGCACTTATTAATTTGGTATCTTCTCAAAATCTGCTCTCTCCAGTTAGTGTACTGCTCCTCCTGCTGCGAACCATTCCACCCGTACTGCTCTGACGACGACGCTCTTCTCACTGCATACCTCGCCGAAGTCAGTCTCCGCCCAACCATCACCGGGGGACTGGTCCACAAGTTTCGAAAATGGAAATGCTCGCAATGCCTCACGTGCTCCCACTGCGGGTGTGGACGGAGAGATGGAGAGGACGACTTCATTGGTATGAAGACTTACAGCAAGAATAGTTATTCATGAATTGAAGAACTAAATACTAATTTAGTTACTCTGCTTGTTTTTTTTCTCGATTGCCCGTGCAGCCTGTTCTCTTTGTGCATCCTCGTTCCATCTCCGATGTACTAGAAAAATGCCGTTGAAACCGGCAACGAGCGGTAGAAACTGGGTGTGTGTAACGTGTCTCCATTGCTCGAGTTGCCAAATCCCACTGCGATCCAAGAATATGCAGCATCTCAGAAAATTGGGGACCGCAATGTCGGAAATTTTGTGCTTGGAATGTTTCAAGAGAAGGAGACAGGGTTCCTTCTGCCCAGTCTGCTTTGGTGAGGCACTTTACATACGTACATACATATGTCTGCCACTGTGTAAGACAAATTCCACTAATTATGTGACCATGATATTTTTTGCGTGAAATGCAAATAGTTTGCTATGATGACAACGATTGGGATTCGAAGATGATGGAGTGCGACAAATGCAAACGTTGGATCCACGCCCAATGTGAGGAGCTCAACGATGAAAAATACTACGTCCTGAGTGCACTTCCAGAAGCGATCGTATATGTTTGCAGGTATGTGTCTTCTCCATTTCACGTAAGACTATCTAGACTCTAGACTACTCTATTTAAATAAATAATAAATACTTAATGATGAGGAGCCTGAACAGTCTGATATTTGGTCTGACTTGCAGACTATGCCATCCGCCTATATCCACCGTGGGCTGGCGTTTCGCGATCGAGTCCGATTTGGTCGAGGGATGTCTTCGGGTGTTGGACCTATTTCAAAAGAAAGTTGTAGGGGTGACAAGGAAACGGCGAGCACTCAGTTTTAGCGTAGACGAAGAAGATGGAGCGCTGTCGAAGGGAATCTCGCCTTACTTTTCGCCCATCATTCTTTCGTCTACAGCCACAGTAGAGGTAACAAGACGTCAAAGTATTTTGGCACGGAATATAACTGTGTATTAATTACACTCTCATTTCTCTGTCCTCATCCAGAGTGGCTCCCTCCCCTTGCATGAGAAAAATAATGGGACGCCCACTTCTTGTCGTGAAACTACGTCACCCAGTAATAAGCAACAGGAACAACCACGAAGACAACCCATCTTGAGGACAACTCCACTCCCACGTCTCTCTCCAGATGAGAACAGTCTCATCCAACGGTACAACATTCGACCATGCATCATCCGTCTCTCCGACCTGGACATTACAGTCAGGAGGAGGGGACTCATTGCCAAGGAAGAAGAAGAACAAGAGACTCTTCCTCCTCCTTGTTCAAACCCAGGCGAAGTTACCCCGATTAAAAATAGGCAAAGTCTTGTCACATCACCGATCACCGCTATTTGTACACCATCAAAGATGAGCACGCCACATCGTGTGACGACCTCCTTCACTGAGGCCGTGAAGGCATCCGCCCCCCTTTGGCGAAGTGGAGTCCGCACTTTCCGCTCAATTTCCCTTGCCCTCCTCCCACCTTTCTTTGCGGACCTGAAAAAGACGTCGCCCTTGTCGGAGGAAGAGGAAGGCGAGCCGGACGCGTCCAAGTTTGTCTCCTACTTTGAGGATACGTTGAAACAGGTAAGACTTCTTGGAGGTTCGGTAATGTCAGTGTGCACTTTATGAGTACGTGACGTATATCTAATCAGTCATAAACATTGTAAAAAGCAAACGCTCAACCTAATTAACATAACGTACATAAGTTAAGGGTCGACTTTACCAAAATGGGCAAAATATATGACTTATAAGAAAGGTGAATTCGACACGAATTGAGTTTATTCAATAAGTCGTGTATTTACAACGACAGGTGTTTCCTTGGTGGAGGGACGACTTGAAAGAGTTGATCAAGCGGGTAGACGATGACGGTCTGGGTAGCAGTGGAGGATCATCTGACAATGCGAGCGTGGCATCCGAGAACATGAAGCCATCGGACCCCATGAAGGAGGAGCTCCTTCCCGAGGCAGCCGTCCTCACCCAGTGCTACTGGGATGAGGGACATTGGATGGACGGGAGAGCTTGTTCTCTGTGCCATGAATTGGGCGACTTTCCTTTCAATTCTTCTGGAAGATTACTAAACGTGAATCCGGAGGAGTGGGTCCACGTCAACTGCGCCATTTGGTCCAGTGAGGTTTGGGAGGAAGAAGACGGAGCCTTGCAACAGGTACCAATATGACAATCAACCCTTCAATTATTGTATGCTAATGAAGTACAATGTGTTTAGGTGGAGGTGGCACTTCTTCGTGGAAGGCGTACACCTTGCGATCTTTGTTCCAGGATGGGTGCTTCACTCAACTGTTGTGCCGGATCCTGTCGCGTGTGTTTTCATTTCACCTGTGCTATGCAGTCAGGATGTATTTTACAGGCCGACAAGAGTGTGTTTTGTTCTAACCACACGCGTCTTGCGAAAGGACAAGTACAGTTGGACATGCATGTGAGTCGTTATTTATTTTTCAATTCACATCCCACAGCATGGATGACGATTAATGCCGATATATAATCCAAACATTAAATATCTGTATATTTACTACGAGACAGGTAACCCGCAAGGTTTACGTGAGCAGCTTGACGAGTGCCCGACGAAGCAAGGAGCTGGTGTTGCCCTCAAGTAGGCTGAGAATATTTGTGGGATCATCTCGGGTGGACCGTTTGGGCAGTGTAGTTCCCATTTCGGTAATAAATTTGGGAAGTAAGAAAAATGAATGTCAAGAGAAGGAGGAAGCAGAACACACACAGTCGACAGTCCTGCAACCCGTCAACTTTCGCGTGGCCTACCTCCGTCTAGTCAAGCCCATTGAGGAGGGAGGAGGAAAGTATGTCGTGACGAGGTGGCAGTCTGTGCTAAACAAATTTGGTGATTTCCGGTCCAGTGGGAATGACAGTTGGAAGGAGCCGTCCAACTTCAACGTCGTGATTGACCACACCAAGCGTCGCGACCTGATCCAGCTCAGGCTCAAAGAAGCTCAGGCATTTTGGAGCTGGAGTCGAAATGCAAACAAGTTTATTGACGAGTTCAACATGGAGTGGGCTCCTGTGTACACAAACCCGTCAACAACAGCAGCGTCCCGTCGTACGAAGAAACGGAGAAGGTCTTCCAAAAATAATACTGTCGATAACCCCAGCTCCTGCTCATCTAGTCAGGTATGTAGAAATTCGACGACATACGTCATTATAAAATGATAATATAGGTGACGAGGGCGGAGGACAAATTAGGGCTACTAATCATTGCTTTTATATGATTAGTCCCAGTCCCAGGTGTACCGAGCAAGTTTGGAGTGGGTTCCGCCCCCAAAATCTCGTCCAGAAGAGGAGATGCTTCTCCACACGCTTTCCAGTCCCAGACTCTGCTTCCTCATCGAGCAGTTACCAGGGGTGGAAGACGTGGGTCCCTACACCTTCCGCTATGTCGACCCAGCGAGAGCTCCAGAAGACGTCCCCGCCTGCCCAACGTCCTCGGGCTGCTCCAGATCGGAACCCTTCGTATCTAGAAGGCCGCACGACATGTTCAACTGGCTGAGGTCGACGCATCGCAAGCCACCCAAGCAGCATTTGACAGGTGGAGGGGTGTCAACGTGAGTGTCAAAATTGCTCAAAATACAAGTCACATACATGTTATCGGTCCATGTTTATCATCCGTTGTATCTTACAGATCTGAAGAGACTGTAAAATCCAAGGGTCTCCCCCTCGCCATGAGGTTTAGAAATTTACGGGAGCGAGCCACCAAAGATCTAGTCGTCCTTCCATCCCACATTCACGGTCGGGGTCTTTTTGCCCAGAGGGACATTGAGGTTGGGGAAATGTTGATCGAGTATGCCGGGGAGGTACACGATTATAATTAATTATAAAAAATCTATCCATTCACATAATGGAGTATTAAATAGTTACTATGTTCAACTGTTGTGCAGATGATTCGTTCCGTCCTGTGCGACGTAAGGGAGCGGAAGTACGAGCTGTTTGGGATTGGGTGTTACATGTTCCGTGTGAATCGCAGTCATGTTGTAGACGGTATGCACAATTTTGTAGATTTTACTCAACAAGTTTTTTAGAGGTTTATTTATAGTCTAATTTCTTAAATTACAGCAACAATGAAAGGGAACGCTGCAAGGTTCATCAATCATTCATGTGATGTGAGTATTTACAAGTTTGCACTAATGCACTATTTAACGATATTTGCCATAATATTCCTCTGTTGATATTGCAGCCCAATTGTGAGTCAAAGGCAGTCAAAATCTTCGGAAAAGATCACATTTTAATATTTGCTCTGAAAAACATTGGGCGTGGCGAAGAGCTCACGTACGACTACAAGTTTGAACGAGAGGTGAACAAGTTGCCATGCTCCTGCGGGTCCCGAAAGTGTCGACGGTTTTTGAATTAAATAAGTCTCGTATAGTTTATTATTTTTCTGTTGACTACAAAATGCCAAAATGACCCCGTGAATGGAAATCTAGTAAGTTAAAGCGCTGGTGATTGTGAGAATGACTTGGCCAATCAGTTAATATGTAAAAATATGCAGACCAATGACTACATAGTACCATATTTATATTTATATACAGTTCAAATGACGAATATCGGATAAATGAAAAATACATATTTTATTTTTAAACATATAAAAAATAAAAACAAAGTAAATAAAACGACCCGACGACTTATTTATTAAAGTATTGCATACTGGTCGTAGAGAAGGTGTCGAATCCTATAGTAATCATCCGAGAGTGCGCCCTCCACCGTGAGCCTCCCAGCATCTTGCTATAAACATCAACCAACTTAATAATAGGCAATGCAAATTAGGGAATTATTAAAGTTGACAAATGTCTGGCTGATTTTATCCACTTACGCGACGAAGTGCAATGGTTCCTTGAGCACACCACAAAACTCCACCAGAAAATTCGGAGCCAATCCCATTTTTTGCAAGAACTTGTTTGAAATCGGACAATTTGAGCTCATTGACAAAGACCGTGTCATGTGGAGTTATCTGCAAATGGAATGGAAGAACACAACTCGTTAGGTTGCTTAATATATTCACATCATTATAATTGTACTTGTATGTTTTATTATTAATACCTCTAGTAGTGGCATAGGTTCCAGGCACGCGACAAATGTTTCACCTTCGTCCATGGCGTCTACACAGACCACGTAATAATTTATTTTAAATAACCTGACCAGTTAATTTGGAATAATTTGTCTCAATTGAAATTAATCGTTTCCACTACCTATTGGTGTTATAGACTTTGTGTTGCTATTGCGGGTGTCGTCTCCGTGCAGCGTGTCCGACTCCATCTGAAGATAACCTTCGACCCAGGACAGCTCGGCATCCTTGCCCCGCTGAAGGTTGAGGGATGATACAAGCGAGTCCTTCAGTTTGACCTGTTAAACCAGTACATGCTAAATACAACGGAATAATCTCTTATGCAGACATATTTAGGATTACTAACCTGATAAATGTAAGTCTCTGTTGTGACATCCAGCACTTCTCTGAGCTGTGGGGAATATATTGTAGTCTCGGGAGAAACTTGGGAACTGACTGCTATCAAGGATTTTACTGCCTCCTCTGCCCCACGTGTCACGATCAGTCGACGAGGTTTCATCTATCATCAAAAAAATCCATCCGAATTTCAATTATTACTATTTGTAAATTTTATGTCCATGTAAATTGTCTGCTATTTTCTAACTGTTCAATTATTCGCTACTCACATGTTCCAAAATCTTTTGAATACTTTCTCCATCCGACCGTCCCTCGAAATCAATGAACACGACGGAACATTGGATATCAAACTTGACAAAATGTGAAACACATTTTGTTGGGAGTTGGGCCTCAACCTCAGCATCACTTTGCCTTCGCCCATAAGACTTCTCCACGACCTCCTTTTCATACACGTTATCAATTAGGAAGTAGTCCTCTTGTCTGCCGAGTGAGCACAAAAAATAAATTAAAGGAATGCAACGACCAACTAATTAATTAAGAGGAATGGATATTAATGTGTTTCTAAGATCAATCAATTACATACTTGATAAATTCTCCATAATCATCAAACTTGATCTTTTCCTCTACATGAGGAAACATTGGATACTTGCTTCTCGCCGCCTTAAAGAGTGAGCCTGACTCGATTTTGGATTCCATGCCAGCCTTAATGAAGAGGTCGTGGTTCACTCGAGACGCTCCTTGGAATATGCCAATCATTTTTATGTCCGCATCTTCATCAACATCTGAATCGTCCGAATCGTCCATCATAGTCTCTTTCTTGATACGATACTCCTCCTCCCGTTGGATTCGGTAATGAGATTCCAACTCGCGTCCTCTCAGCTCCACACGTTTTCTAACTTCCAATTCCACAATGCCAGGCGAAGGATTGTCAATTAAGAGACGACCAAGAGTTCCACACGATGGTCGGGTGGTCAGGATGACACAGTTTTTCTTGTCTTGACACCAGTTCATAAAAAGCTCACGGGCAAATCCAAATTCGAGATCAGGACTGGAAGCAAGGACAACTTTGGGGCCGGGTACTTTTTGAAGCTCAGCCATGTTGTGACAAATATTCACATGCTTGAACTGAAATGGGTTATTTCGGGCACCTTCGAAGGATCGCATAAGTTTGTCACTCATCCACTCAATCTAGTGTTATCATCGGAATATGATCTTAAGTTACAACTGCTCATTACTGCTCAACCTAGTCGCATAAACTACATTTTGATAAGTACATACCTGACTCTTTGCAAACTCAATCACATTGTAGGCCAAATTGTTGATGAGTGCCAGGGAGTAGGGGTGGAGCCCGGACTCTTTGCTTCGCCACAACTGGTCCAGCATGTGCCCCAGTTCTAAGACTCTTGCTGCAGTATCCACTGCAATCAAAACGTTGCCACCGTTGCGCAGCGTGTGCAAAATCCCAGCTAAATCAAACCAAAACCAAAATAAACAAACTTATGATTAGAATTAACCTGACTTCTTATGATGAGTACCTAATAACTGTTCGTCTCTCGTCCTCCTCCTCGCCTGGATATAACTTGCATTATATGCATCCGTGATGAAGAGCGAAGGTTTGTTTATCTTGTCCAAATCACACCCGTTCAAGTGTCGCTCCTTCTTATGGTTAAAGTCTACGGCGTAGTAAATATCTTCTTCTCCAATTTTCATAATCTTCCAAACCGTCCCCCCAATCATGCTTCAAAACCAAGTTTAAATAGAGTTATGGATCGTGCTTGCTAAAAAATGATCAAAGTAAAACAGCTTACTGGCCTGCTGAGAGTGGCGTGATGGTCAACCCAAACCCCTTTCCCGACAAGTTGAGACTTTGATTATATTTTAATTGTGTAATTGAATCAAAGGCGAGATCTACATCGTCCAAATCCCAGTGCTTAAACTCCTCCTCGTTATGTCGCGACATGAAGTAGTCATAGAGGAACATTTGTCCCATTTTGTGTACTGGAACGGTAGCCTGGAATTATGAAACAAGTGTAAAGTAAAGGATACAGAAATATCGTATATTTCTGAGAAATATACGATATTTAGTATGAAGTTAGGTAAATTATTACGACAACTTTTATGTTATTAGTCTGTAATACAGACTGTATCTTGATTCTATATGCGCTTACATAAATGGGACAACAAAGACCAAGATTTCCGACAAAATGAGGCAATGCGCCAAGATGGAGCAAATCTGGGTAGGAAATGAGGACGGCATCGATTTTGGTGACATGTCTGTAGAGCAGAAGGGAACAAATTGTTATAATTGCAATGCATTTTAGATAATCGTTGTTTTGTTTAGGTTTTTACAGACTTTTTGAGCTCTTCCAAATACGGGATCCCTGTCAGATCGTCCCAGCCGCAGTCGAGGAGGAATCTAAACTCGTCAATTTGTAGAATGTAGCAAGGTGGACCTTCCCCCCAGACGCCTGATAATGGTTGGAACTTTATTATCGACGTCATTTTTTATATATTTTATTTAACTAAACTCTAATTACAAATTAAAATTAAAAGAGACGTTTGGTGTTGGTGATGAGACAAGGCCGGCCGGGCAACTCATCTCAATTTGGTCGGGGCGAGATGCGCGAGTGGTGATATGCGACTGAAAGTGAGGACCAGACCGTCACCAATATGTCCACTAATGTCCACGATTAATTAATTGTTTTGAGCTTGTGTTAGTATTAATTAGTGCGTTAATACAGAATTTTAATTCAAGAACAAACAGTTCATTTACATAAACCGGAAGTGAGGTGCGGAAAAGAGCAATAGTTATTTAGTGGTAGAGAGAAGCTATAAAAAAGGGAAACCAAGAAGAATGGTGCTGCTCGACAATGACGCTGTAAATTAAATTGATCACATCTTTACTTTACTTGATTTCTTGTTAATCAATTCTAAATTTGATATTATTTTCCCATATTTTTCAGTTTTTGACTGAATTGACTCGTCTCTTTCAAAAGTCCAAGACTAAGGGGTCTGGTACGGTCAATATCACAATGAAAAGATGTAAGTTCAAATTGTATGATGTTTATTAAGATTGAAAATGTTGAGTACTAATTATTGTGTTTGACCAGATGACGGAACAACTGGACCAACTCCTAAACCGGAAGGAACCCCAGTTCCTAAAAAAATTGCCAAATTAAAAGCAGCAGCCATGAAGAAAAACAGACCTGATGCCCCTGCCGGATGTCTTGTCCGTGCCTGTCTGCACAATAAAAAGATTTCGACAGTGGTAATTTATATATTTGTATATTATGATAATTAGTTATGCCTAATTCTGTACATCCTTAATAAAAGGCTGTCTGATCTCTTGTTTGAATAGGTGGTAGCAGATAATGTGCCCAAATTTCAGTTGACCTATTGTGCTGTCCTCCGTGGGAGCATGGATTCACTGAAAAGAGTGAAAAAGTCCAAGAACAAAGCCAAAGCGTCGTCGTCATGATATTTCTGCACTTTCACCATTCCTCGTTCTTATTATTAATTAGCTTATAATTAGGTATACTTTAACTACTATTATGAAAGAAATCATATTACACAACAACCTTTACATTTTATATCGAGTACGTGCGTGTTTGTTGCTAATTAAAAGTTTAATGATCCAGAAGTTGTATTTATTTTGTGTGTCTTTCTTATTGCGATTGGTTTAATCCATGCAGTTGTGTGGCAAAGTAAATAGCATTAACCGTAGTTTTGAATCTGAAAGAAATAATTTGACTTACGGACCAATTAATTTTTATTAATCAATCAACTTATAGATCTAGAATATATTCCTACAGGATTATAACCAATTGGGTATTAATTAAATTAGACGATAGCTGATGGCTATAAAACTATGTATCTTGTCTATATTAATGATTGCACATCGAGTAGCAAGAACGCATGTGAATACGAAGTCTCCTGAAGTCGCACGTTCTGAGTAAATCGGTAAAACGAAAGTGTGTGCCTGTCTGCTGATGCTAGTGTCATGTTGGTAACGGTGAACTAGAGGAAGCCGAGGGGGGTGGCTGGGGGCTGGAACACCTTGCAGATGCGTCGCCAGTTTGCCTCCATGGCTCCCTCCGACAGAATGCAGGCGTTGGCACAGTGAACCAATGCTTCGCTCTGAAATCCACCATTTACTTAATGCTCAGCAATGTTGAGTTACATATACTTGGCAATCAAGTGAAGAAAGGAATCACCTTGAAGCAGAGATCACAAGAAAAGATGCAGACATCGATAGGGTGCAGATTCATGCTCATCTCTTCCTCATGCCCCTCAGACACTGGTTGTTGGTGATGATGATCCGCCATCATCGCCCCTGTCCCTCCGCCCCCCAAGTTCCGACCAAGTGCTGGACACACGAGTAGGATGACAACCACTCCCAGCAGCCCCAGACGCCCAAGTCGGACCCACTCTTGCTGACGAACAGCTTGGGGAAATGGAAAAATGTCTCAATTCTTGAATCGCCCCTATGGCTTTCCCATTCAAGAAATTACTTATTATTCGTTACCTTTACCTCCCTCCAAGAACATTATTATATTCTGTCTGAATTTCTGCGATGTCCGGAAGTGAACGCTTGTTTCTGCGTCTGCGTCTGGGTGGAGAGGTTAATTGTGTAGCAGAGTGCGTGGAGGGCAAATGCGGTGGCGTCTCTCCCCCTCGCTGCCTTTTATACTTTTCGATGAAGGGATTGAGGACGGTGGTGGCCGTCGTGCTGCCTCCCACACACCCACAGCACCACATTATCAAAATGTTACTTAAATGCAACAGAAACTACCAGTCTCTTCATATATACATTTATTTTCCCTTCCCTGCTGCGTGCCATGCTTTTTGTGGATACTTTCTCCCCGAAATTACGACACCCATTCTCACGCGTATTATGTATTTATGTCGAAAAGGCGTCCATACAGATGGATGTAAGTCCTTCCTCTCTTGCAAGTGACAAATGGAGTTCATACTTACAGAACTCTCTGCAGCCGTGTCGTGGTGGAGGTGTAAGCATATTTTCTCCGGAGAAATGGGCTTTCTTTCCCTTGGCCGCACCAACAAAACGTCAGCATTGAGTTGCCCTGGGCTGGGCTTTTTTAATTCATCATCATATACTTTTTTCGCAATTTGCAGATCGGATTACGTATCAGAAATAGCTGAGATTCCATTGTGTGCATGACCAATCTCCCCCATCATGCATGGCGAGGGTTCTCAATTCTCATCCTCTCACAATTTCATATCACGATGCTGAATCGAGCATGCTACGTTCACAGGGAACATTAAGACTTGGAAATGCATGCGAGCAACCCAACTTTCTCTCTCACTCTCCAAGGAAAGGAAGCATTGTGCCATCATTCATTCACTCACTGATCACTTCATAAGGAGGAGTGTGTGGTTGCGGTTGTGTCCATTAAACAGTTGGTAAAATACAGCACCTCTTTTTCTATTTATATGACTTCATCCACTTAAACAAATTGCTATTGTTTCCAAACTATTTTCTCCTCCCAGCCCTCCATCTCCGCTCCCCTTTCACTTATTAGCCCAAGGAAGCTGGAAAACAGATCCATCACATCAATTCGTCTCAAGTTCCCTCAAAGGGAAGGTCGCGTACGTAGATGATGAGATGTACATATGTGTACTGCACAAACAAACATGGGTTCAACCCGTCTCAGTTTGACGCACTTCAATTTGCTCACTTGTAATATTACTTTTAGGGGAAGAGCAAATGAGCAAAAATAGATTGCAACCTAATAAATAGGTAAAGAGGACCAACATGAATGTACATATGACTTTACTATTCCGTGCAGTACTAATTCCAGGTTTTCACTCACACGGTCTGAAGATTCATCCGTCTAAGAAGTACATCTGCATACTTAAGAAGGGGATCAGATATGTGCATTAAGTGAGCCATGGCGAATGTGTGGGTGGATCAAGCAGGACTATCATTAATAATGATGGATGAAAAATTAGGAGAAAGTATCTTTAGAGTCATCCAGGTTTGGGAAAGAGAGAAAGTTGAGGAGAGAGAACGAGTTTGTCAGTCTCTCATTCCTATTACATTACATTACCACCATATATAGATGGAACATTAGCATAAGTTAGACTCGTTCTCACTTCCTAAAAAGTATGTAAGTACATATGTATGCGTATACATGGCATGTCATGTCTCAAGTTTCATACTTTCTCCTCTCCCATCGTATCGCATCTGCCCATTTTTGCCACTTATTAATACTCCCATCCCACCAGTTGATGAGCAGGAAGACGGAAAGGTAAAGGAACAGGACGTATATGCACTTGTTTAAGAAGATGACGTGAAAGCACATGGGGCATGAAAAGTGAAATCCACGTTATGCTTATTTCGTCGTGTCTAATTTCAATCTAAAATTAATGTCAGCTTCTAAGGATTAGTCTTTCAAGTGGGATGGATGGATAGTGGTGAGAAAACGTCAAGGAATATACGCAAACACGTTTTCGGGCAAATACTGGTACTGCGAATTTCGTATAAAAATGTGACCTCCGTCATAAGGATCGAAGTTGTGTTGGGTTTAATGGGTTAATGTAGATGGGAAAATTAATGCTGATGAGATTAAAATGGTGAACTCTCTCATTTTCTCATTTAAGAGCAAATTAAACTGTCATTTCATGAGATGTGACGAGGAGCAAGTGCGGATGAGAAGAATTAACTAAGAGACCTGCGGAGGAGATGGATTATATGGTGACATTTCCTCAATTTGCAGTTGACAACTTCGAACGTAGAATAAACTGTCTTTGGGGTGCCTTATATAGAGCCTCTCTGACTCTCTGGGGACTGAGTCTCATCTCTCTTTAGTTAGCACAGTGCTTTCTTCTCCTGCTTTCACCCTTCTTCGAGTGTTGTGACGACGATGATATTAGCTGCTAATCCCTCTCCATAACTCTCAAAATTAGACGAAAGGTTGCCAGTTGCGCCCTAATGTTCCGTGTCACTCGAAGGTACGTAAATTGCATAGGGTCTCTCAACCTCTCGTATGTCACCTAGTAGTTGGAAAATTAACTCTTGGATGGCACAACTAAAGTAAAGGCGAAACCATGTTTCAACAAACCAGTCGATCAGACAGGCGGATATTCATTTATTTTATTATACAAAATAGTTCATATGTATATGTCGCCCGTCGCCTAGTTGTCGTAGTCTAGTCTAGTGTAATAAGCATGTAGCACAACTATTGCGCTACATATATTAAGTAATTATTGTATTATTCTAAAAGCCTGGGTCCCACCCACAACTTTGTGCAACCTGATTGTGTGTGTAGCAGATAATGTGATCACCTTCCTTAGGAGAAAAGTCTTCCGCAACGGCTGAGCCTTCTTCCATTTTGGACTCTTGACGAGGCACAAAAGCTAAGCCGCACTCGACCCCGTTCTTTATAGACTCCACCTCTTCCTTCAAATGGCGCATTGAGTGGATTTTACCTGGAAATATGTAGAAATACGAACTATGTATTGCATCGTTCAGTCAACATCTTGATGAAGAGTATTTATTTAGGTAGGAGAGACACGTGTCAGTTCTAATTAGTCTTTAATTAGAGTTGACAGGAGGAGATGATCTCAACATGAGAGTTCTGATGCGTGGGAGTGGATAATGTGTGTACAAGTTTATCAATTAATTAAGTACCGTCAAAGATGACATCTTCTCCGCGTTGAACGCGGTACAGGGCGTTTCTCTTGAGAACACCTTTTGTGCACCTCGAACCTGCCACCATCACCGCCTTCTTCTTTCCTTCGCTTACCTTGAATAGGGCGAGGACGGTTGCTTCTCCCAAAATCTGATGGATTTTGACAGGATGAATGAATGAGGATCGTATTAATTGCAGGATTTACGGCACATGTCACATAAAAAGCCACAATCACCTCCCGTATGTAACTTCGTAAATTAATTACCTCTTCCACCGGCTTAGTTGGCAACCTTGAGCCAATATCTCCCTTCATGGACTCGATGATGCGATAAATTACATTGCTCAGTCTGAATTCGATCCCCAACTTTTTACACTCGTTCTTCAGTTGTTCTGAAATCTTAACATTGAACCCGTAAATGTGAGCTTGAAATGTTTCGGCTAGTTTGATATCCGTTTCCGTGAGGTCACCGACGCCATAATGGACGAGATCGAGACGACATTGATCGTGGCAGTCGTACGTTTCAAGAACGTCTAAAAGAGCTTCAATGGAACCGTCGACATCGGCCTTAACGATGATTGGGAGTCGAATGGTTGTGTCTTCTTGGAACTGTTTCTGTCTGGGGCCAGTAGGTTTTAGACGGAAGCGACCTAATCTCCTCTTCTCGGCAAGGATAGCTTTGTAATCCTATCCAGTGTGCGTGAAAAATACACCATCCATTAAACTACTGCAGATAATGATCATGGGACATATAGAGACATTTAAACCAACAAAAACGATCACCACCTTCAAATGATCTTGATGTTTCTGTTCAATGACAACAGCGTCACTTTTGGCCTTATCCTCCATATCTTTAGCAATCCGACATTCCACCACAGATTTCGCAATTTGCTGTCACAAGCAGGTTTAGATTTAAAGATTTACTGTTTAGCGTTGTATCGTATTTAACATATTCCAATCCCAAGGAAAACTAACCTCGGACTCAACCTCGTAGATCGTGTCTCCAGCAGAAGGAAGGTCTCTCCAACCAATTACTTCCACCGGGGTGGAAGGTCCAGCTTTCTGCAGGGGATGCCCATGCTCGTCAAACATTCCTCGCACCTAGAGTCATTCATTCATTCTAGAAGCACGAGTCGCTTAATGAATGTGACTGATTGCATCCATCAGTACCTTGGCCCAAGCAGTCCCCGCGACTAGAATGGCACTCTTCCTTAAGGCACCTCGTTGAACAAGTGCCGTGCATAGCTTTCCTCTACCAGGATCCACTCTCGCTTCTAAGACGACACCTTCCACAAACCCCTTGCTTTCACTCTGAAGATTTTGAAGTTCTGCCTACACACACACACAGATTATAGAAACTTAGTCAGTGCTGATCCAGTCACAGTAATAAATAAGGCCCACTTGGACTAGAATCGCTTCCACGAGGGTGGGAAGATTCGTCCCCTTGGCCGCAGAAATTGGAACACACTGAACATCCCCACCAAAGTCTTCTAATTGAATCCCCTCTAGCAGCAGCATACGTTTCGATCTTTCCTGCAAATGACAAAATTTGGTACTCTGACTACATCACAGCTAGCTAGTTGCAATACAATAAGTCCTTATAAGAGTTTAAAATTTGGACAAACCACGTCCGCTGCTCCTTTGTCAATCTTGTTGATGGCAACAATCATTGGAACTAAAAAAACACATTATTCAACTGATGAATTGAGATTTTGCAAGTAAGGTGAGACACAAACCATTGGCTGCCTTAATCATCCTTATTGACTCTTTCGTCTGCTCCATGACCCCGTCATCGGCTGCGACCACCAAAATTACGAGGTCTGCCCCCTGCAGTCCATAAACCACAATTCATTCATAAATAAAGTCGACCAATCTTCAATATTTATCAAGTCTAAACCTATGATGATTATGTTAACTTTCCCAAACTCACATTTGCACCTCTTTGTCGTAGTGCCGAGAAAGCAGCGTGACCTGGCGTGTCTAAAAATGTCACTTTCCCTCCAGCCACCTCCACTAAATTCCAAAAACAAGTATGCAATTCATGTGGAGGCAACTTATTACACTGTCATTTTAATTAGCAGTCAGCATCATTTCTTGCTCCATATTTATTTTGTTTGTTAGCTCACCCACGAATGCGCCAATGTGCTGCGTAATCCCACCCGCTTCTGACGCGGCCACGGCAGTGTTTCGTAAGGCATCCAGCAGTGTTGTCTTGCCATGGTCAACATGACCCATGATGGCAACAACAGGGGGTCTGGGGGCCAAGTCTTTAGCCATGACGGGTCTAGGATTCAGCACAGCTCCCTTCTCCAGCTCATCGTGATGGCTTGCCGTCTTATCCTTACCACTGGCAGGCGAATCAATTTTAGTTCTTACGCCCAAGGTCCTTGCAATGTCTCGAATTACTTGAATATCATCTATCTGAGATTTGGGGGTGTCATAAGCGTCCGCATTTTTAACGTAAATCATGGCTTCAAAAACATGATCTGTGTAAAGATCAAAGAGATACATTAATGCATATGGAGCTACCAACTGCTAACCAAACTGTTTTACTACTGTTGAGAAAGAGCTAATACCCAAAGACCTCCCCACGCTTGTCGCCAACTCGGACACTGTCATATTCTTCCAAATATTGACGACGGGTTTCGATTTTTTATTGTCGGGCGATGGTAGGACAGGTTTCTTTGCCTTCGTGGTGGCAGCTGCACATCCAACCCCACTCGTGCACAGGGCTCTACAACTGTCATTATTATTATGTCGAAAGTGTCGACATTGTCTAAAAATTGCGGCAGTCGAATAAGAAGAAGCACCGTTTACTAGTTCACAATGCACAAGGATTCCGCCACTGCTGCTGCTAGCCAAAATTGGAGAGAGCAGCTTCGTCAAGAGGGCACGGGACAATAGTGACGACGTCATTGTAGGTCAGGAGGAGGAGCGCTATAATTTCGCCAGCACATATTACAAAAGTGGAAACCAGTGGTAAATATCAATCACTGTGCACTAATCATCAGATCGCGGATCATGTGGGAGTGAGGAGTATGAAGTTGGCGGTGTGTGGAGTGGAGTGAAAGTAGTCAGAGCTCCATATGCTCTCCTCACTTCTCATCGTGTCGTCGTCCTTGGAGTTTCGCCTCTAAAAATCTCCCAATCTCCGCCAATCTTTAATTTTAATTCCCCAATTATTTCACCATGTTGGACTTTTTCGTACTCTTTGGCAAGGGTGGAATCGTTCTCTGGTGTTTCCAGTCCACCAAGGAAGCCGTCCTCACATCCGTTAATGCGCTTATTCGCTCCGTTATCCTCCAGGTAAAAAGCAATTGCGTAGTAAATACTTGTAATAAATATGAGTGATTATTATTTAACTTCTGGTCAACAAATTTTGAAGGAACGAGGTGGCGATGGTCGCTTTGAACATGAACAGCTCATGCTCCAGTTTAAATTGGACAATGAATTTGACCTCGTTTTTGTCGTCGGGTATCAGAAAGTGTTGAAATTGAATTATGTCGACAAATTTTTGGATGACATTCACCTCGAAGTTAGAGATCGATACAAGAACGAATTGCTGGACAAGAGAGGGCTTTTGCAGGGCTTGGACTTATCCGTTGAGTATGAATCAATCCTGCATGCGGCAGAAGTTTGGAGTTTTGAGTTGGCGAAACAGCCCAAGACGATGAAAAGTTTCGATGAGTCGAAAAAATCAAAGAAGACTGTGGCTTCTATGATTGAAACCAAAGGGGGTGGCTATCCAGAGGTAATACTATCGTTACATTTAACTCGATTGAACTTATAATTATAATGTATATCGCATTTTTAATAATAGTAATGTTTATTATTTATTTAGCCTGAATCGAAGAAGGGGAAAAAAGCTAAGGCACCTGCGGTGGCGCCCACTCCCGTTACACAAGAAAATAATGGCGACGATGGGGATTCTGCCGACGAAAATGGAGAAGGAGATGGTGAGGAGGAGGAAAATGTGGACCCATTTTCTGGCCTATCACTGCCAATTGGAAAGCAAGTGTCGAAAGGACCGGGTGGGAGGAGAGTAGTTAAAGTGTATGGATCTGATAAATATATGCAATCCATGTTTTCGTTGTGCTCGATATACTTTACTTAAATCTGTACTGTCTCTGTAAATGTGCAGCAAGAGTCCAAAAACGGGGAAGGACAAGGGATCTGGAAAGAAACCTCGGACTTGGGACCAAGGAGGGACTACTCGTGACCTTGCCGAGCTTGATAGATCCCGACCTGGAGATGCCCAATCCCAGGAATTTATCCCAACTGATCGTTCCATTATTGGAAAGATGTCGGGTCATATCAAAGCATTGGAGGTTAGAGTGGATGACTCGTCGTCCAAGAAAGGGAAGGAGGGTGGAAATGTGGTCACTAACCTGTTCAAGGGGCTCGTTGGTGGGAAGGCGTTGAGTGATGGGGACGTTGCCCCAGCTTTGGAGAAATTGAAAGATCATCTCATCTCGAAAAATGTTGCTGCTGATGTTTCGCTCAAGATTTGTGACTCTGTGTCAAAGAAATTGGAGGGAAAAGTCCTAGGAACTTTTCAGACGGTAAATTCGACTGTCAAAAGTGCTTTGGAAGAGTCATTGCTCACTCTCCTCCGGCCAAAGAAGCAAGTGGATGTTCTTCGAGATGCGCTGGAGGCAAAGAGACAACAGAGACCTTTTGTTATCACCTTTTGTGGGGTTAATGGTGTGGGAAAATCGACCAACTTGGCCAAGGTATTACATGTTATAAATTACTCGGATTATAAACACTCGTTGTAATAATTAATTCGTTCTATTATGTGATGTCGTTTTTTCACTTTTTTTGTGATGTTCCAGATTTGCTACTGGCTAATTGAGAATGATTTCCGTGTTCTCGTCGCAGCGTGTGATACATTCCGTGCTGGAGCCGTTGAGCAATTGCGGACCCATGCTCGACATTTGAATGCACTTCATCCCCCAAAGGGTGGGATTCCGATGGTGCAGTTGTATGAGAAGGGCTACGGTAAGGATGCCGCTGGTGTGGCAGCCGAAGCAATCTCTTTTGCCAAAGACGCACGTCTGGACGTCGTTTTGGTTGATACGGCCGGGCGAATGCAGGACAACGAACCCTTAATGAGGGCTTTGTCAAAGGTATTAACATATAATCCAATCTATACAGCATGTGTGTAGCGCAACGCAAACATTCGGTAGAACTAATTTGCAGTTTGTATTTATCAGCTAATTCGAGTGAACGATCCCGACCTCGTGCTATTTGTCGGAGAAGCGCTCGTTGGAAATGAGGCGGTTGATCAATTGGTTAAATTCAATCGCGCCCTGGCTGATTTTTCTGATCAGAACAATCCTCGCCTTATTGATGGCATTGTGCTCACGAAATTTGATACAATTGATGACAAGGTAATAATCTACATTATGGTAGAAATATTATGAGCAGTGGAAATTATTAAACAACTATTACATGTCAGGTTGGAGCAGCTGTGTCCATGGCGTATATTACCGGTCAGCCCATCGTTTTTGTGGGGACAGGACAAACCTACACTGACTTGCGAACTTTGGACAGTCAAGCCGTGGTAGCTTCCCTCATGAATTGAAGCGCTAGCAGAAAGTCAATTGCTGCATATTCTTTCTTCCACACTGTTCCACTCTGGTTCACTTATTCCTCAACCATATGCCTTTCCATTTAATGCTATTATTACCTGAAATTTTACACGATTTTTGAATGGATTCTTGATCCTCCCGTTTATGTTGATCATTTTGTTGATTGTCAACATCCATGGAATATTCGGAAAATGTACACACATATATGCATGTATACATATATATTTTCGTATAGATTGTATTTAAAATTACTTATTTGATCAATACAAAATAAAAACGGTTAAAATTACAAATGCGTTCAACCTGGAAATAAATTATTAATACTTGCTATGTATTTACTATTTGTATGCTCGCATCACCCCGAACACCGAAAGCCGGAAGGTGCATATGGCTCTGTTGATTTGTGCAAAACTCATAATTTTGACATATCCAAACTCACAAACAACATCAAGCAGTATAATTTTAGACTGGTGATGGACCCCCTGGAACATGTCACACAACGTCGTGAATTTATTTACAGCGTGACCTCTGTTCTTTTCTCCTTGGTCACCTTCGCCCTGCTGCAATCTGGGTTGACGGGGCTGATCAGTCACATCACTGCCTTCCAGGAACTGCCTCTCTCCACATTTGTATGGCTCGTGGGGGCCGAGTGGCTCAAAGTGGGGCTGGTGCACCTCTTGTCCCCAGCGACAGTCGGTCACGGGAGTGGGAGGACACCCTTTCTTCACGTCAACTCCAAGTCCGCAGCCCCTCCGGGCAGCAGAAAGTCATCAACAGTGACCTCCTTCTCCAAGGTCTTTATTTATACTTTATTGTCACAAATGATGAATTATCTTAGGGATAATGCCAACAAGATGGCTTATTACTTATGCTTGTCATTTTCTGTGGTAGGTCCTCGAGTTTGGAGGTATTTGTTGGCAGACCATCCTGTGTTGTGGTGTTTGTCATATTTTCATGGTTCTGTTTGGAGCACCTCTCCTCAGGTACACACATTTAATCATGTATGAGACACTTTTCATAACTGTGGAACTGATAAAGTATTATTCCTTCTTATCTAGTAAGTTCGTTCTGACTGCACAATTCAGTATCATTCTAACCGGATGGATGTTCGTTCCGTTAACTTTTACATTCCCAGCCAAAGATATCCTGAAACAAGTGATTTACTTCAGGTGTGAATAAGTACATCTCATATAAATTTGCTTACTATCATCTCTTGATTAGAATAAAAATAAAATAAGCCACGTAAATTGTAATAGTACTTGGAACACAAAGCTCACTTCCGTACTTCGTGCCAAGTTGCGGTTTATCTCTACGATTGGCGGTGCGATGGCTGGCGTTGTTTTGATTCCGCTGGACTGGGACCGTCCGTGGCAGGTTAGTTAGTAAATTGACAAGAAACAGTGTATGCGTAGATTATGGAAATTTTGTTTATTGCAGGTGTGGCCCGTGCCCACCCTCTTTTCCGCATTTCTCACCGTGTTTGCAGTCAACACGGCCTTCTCCCTCTACACGCTCCTCAACCAATTTTATCCTTGGATGAAACCAAGTACTAGTCGTGTTAGCAGCAGCAGCGCCGGTGGAAATAATTACAAGACTAAAAATTACTAGTTTATGTTTGTTGTTTCATTATAATTATATTTAATTTATATATTTCTCTTGCAATTTATACTTTAAACATCACATATATAGTTTAGCATTAAATGTTACAGAAGAAAGTAATCAAATCATGGAAAAACCGCAGAGTCATCATCATCATGCAACATTTTACACTCTTGTTTTGATTTGGTTCTAAGTAGTATAGAAATTGGGCCCAAAAACAAAGAAATATTTAACTACATAGTATGCAGAAGATTGTCCTCTCATAGGCACCCATCATCAGCACTGCACGCACGGCTCCCCCAATCTCAATCCTATATATCCATTTTGGTCGGACTTTTGTATACGACGACATTATAGTAATTTAGTATAGTAATAATCATAATAGTTGTAGTGATGATGATGATGGGGCGTTTACAATATTTTTTTGTAAGGGTTTTTAATCAAGTCTTAGAAGAGTAATTGTCCTGGGTTGTGGTGGCGTTGCTGGTGACATTGGTGACACACATGTACGTACGTCGTGGGTTATTCGTATAATGTGTCTAACTGATGATTAGCACTTATTAACGTCTGGTGGGGTGGACAAATATTCATCTGGGCGTTTGTAGTCATTCAATGCTTTGAGGGTGTACGAGTCGTGAGGAAGTTCTGACTTTCGTCGAAGGAGTGGTTTTTCCTTGTTCCGGACTCCCATCGCCTGAATAAATAGTAACATACATTACATAGCGTTGCATAATAAATAAGAACAAGACTGATAAGTTTAAAGACTAGTTGTGACTAGGAGTACCTCCTGGTGAACACCTTCCAGTCGTTCGTACAAGTTGGACTCGTTCATTTCATCATCATTCGCTCCAGACGCCAACGGGGAAACACCATCTTGGGAATGTGGCACGGTTGAATAGCAGGGGTTAACAGACGCAATCTCTTCAAAAGACCACAGAACATAAGATAATTTGATGATACTAAAATACGGATAAGATTACTAACCTTCCAATTTGGACCACACGGTTTCTCTTTTGTTCAGCAATTCTCGCTCTTTCAGTCGTTCTTTTTTGTAATTTTGTGTGCATTCGTCAAATAGCTTTTGATTTATTTCCATAAACAGCTTTAAGGCATTGTAGATCAATCCGTGGATGGTTCTGTGGAAAATAGGTCAAAATTAGCGTAATTATAAATACTAGCTTTGAGATAGATTTGCTGAGTACATAAAGTAATGCTCACTTGTTCCAATGCGTTTTAGAATTTCTGTACATCTGTGAAAAAAAATTGGCATTACTCTTAAGAATTCGTCGGCATACTCTAGAGTCGAGTGAGTTTTAGCCATGTCTAATCAAAATCTAATAAGGAACCGACCTTTTAACACTTCTTAATTTATTATTTAGGCAATAATTGCTCAATCAATTCGGAATGGAGTACTTTTCATAATCTTATTTTTCTGTATCAAAGTATGAAACAAATAAATCATGTACACATACAGCTGGAAACATGATGGGAAGGATATCCACAGCATTATCACTGATTAAGGACATAATGTACTCATTGTTCCAGTAGTAGAGGGCCCGTTCAGCCACCTGTCATCCAAACAAATAGAATTGTATGCATCAGAAATTTTTTTGTAACACGAGAACTTGATTAGGTGTCACTTAAAATAATTATGTAATCTGTGTTCCAACCTGAAAATGCGGGGAAGAAACGCATCTTGCCAACTGCTTGAACAATGGCTTCATGACTTTACGAAATTCAGCAGGTTCAATAACATCCAATATTTCTTCTAGCTCGTTTAGAAACATCACCTAAAAATACGAACACAAAAATAATACAAAATTTATTTACCAACAATTGTAAGTAGAACCGGATGACAATATAGAACGCCAAATAAAATTAAAACTTGCCTCTTTCGGCGAATGTGTTTTGGGCTAGAATGAACAAACACATATATCATTAGATGAGGCTAAATTTTACAATTAGTAAATTTAGCTTATCTCTCGTATTTTTTCACTATTAATTATCCGCATTTAAGTATAAATTGGAACTTACCCAAAATTTGAGTAATGCCATTATCACCGGTTCAGTCAATGCAGGATCCTTTTCGAGAAACTGGACGACACAATACGCCAGCTGAGGGTGGTAAACGGAGAGACATTTCACCTTGTGCAACGGCAACAACACCTTTAAAAGAAAAGTCTTGTGCTCCTCCTTCAATGGGAGAGCAAATCCATTGATGATGCTACAGAATGCAACATTAATTTGCAGAAATGAAACTTGACGAATTATACAATACCAATTATGCTAACCTGCCCAGTATTTCTAGCAACTCTGCAATCCCATTGTGATGCTCAGTTTCGTAAATGAAGCGATAGAAAATGTTATTAATCTGCTTTCTGAAATGGATAAATAGATTCTGTTGGTAATTTTTCTCATAACTTAATTCACTGATACAAATAAAAATGCTATATTACCGGATGTAGGCTCGGAGATTAAGGAATTTTCCATAAATCCTGTGAAGCGTTGTTTTGAGAAAGTCTCGTTCTCTGGGGTCCTCAGAGTCAAACAAATCCAGCAACTATGACCAAACATATACATTATAAGTTGTTTAGAACCAAACTGTACACAATTTATTGTTTCCCAAAAAGTACTTGCCTGTAACACAAACTTCTGATCTACGTACTTCTTGGCTATACTAGGTTGAAAGTCGGGCGATTCCACAAACCTAGAATAATAAATCACAATACAATTACGTATATAATTAGGCAAAAAGGTGTAGCGTAATTCAATTAGAAACCTCAAAAAGAAATCATAGACGAGTTGCAAATGCGGCCAAGCCGCTTCAAGCTGAAAAATTGAAAATTAGCGTCATTAGCGTAATCATAAACCTCATTAAATGAAACGTTATTAGTTTAATCATACCGTAGGTTCATCCTCTTCTGGATCAAAATCTGTCCCATTTGGATTCGACGACGGGGGCAGCGCCCGAAACAAGTTAACGGCAAACTGTTGTAAGATTGTACCATTTGTTAATATAATGCAATAAATAATAGTGCAATAGAACATGTATAAATCCTGAGGTACGGTGGTCTACGTACCATGCTGACTGCTTCTGGATAAATAGGTTCTGTGATGACACCTCTCTGTGTCGTAATGTATTCCACCATTTCGTGGAGTGCGCATCTCTTAACTTCTTTATATTTGATGTCGGACAGCGGGTCAGTAACAAAATCAAACAGGACGCCACACTGTCGAAGTTTTTGAACAAAAAGTTCCTCCCTTTCCGACGCCGCCGCATCTAAATCGCAACACAACGGCATAAGAGTGGTTATTTAACATTAATAATACTGCGACATACATTACATGCGTAAATAATTGGTATTATTTTTTATAGAACGAATTGTAAAAGTGTGCAAAGAAAGGGGTGAGCTATACCTTTGAGCAGGGGAAGGGCTTTGAGTTCCCTGTTTTTCGACAGGTTGTTGAACCTGGATGAGCTTTGCTTTTTGCTATCTTTTTTCAAGTACGGGGGCCCCGAGTACTTTAATTTGCTGATGGGCGTAACAGGTGGACCTCTGCTATTATGGGGAGAACCGTCTTCAGCCTGCATATTGTTCAAACAAAATAAGTCAAGAAAAATGAATCAGCAATCAATCAGGAGAAACGAATACACTAAACAACTTGATAGTTCATGGTATGGCATATTAATTACCAAGTTATAATATTCAATATCTCTTTATAGACACAAACACACACCTGCTAACTATAGGACCGAACGAAGGTAAGAGACCACCTTTATTTTTCACACCACCACCACCACCTCGTTTCACACTCCCACGGCCAGGAAAAGGTATAGCCGTTCAATTCTAATTATTCACAGACAGATCATTGAACAGGTTTGACATGAAATAGAGCGACTCTGATGACTATGATCTTGACTACGATAGAGAGATCGATGATTAATTGATTAAGAAGGATAAAGTTATTTGCGGACAAAATTTATAATGACCGTGTGTGTGTACAAATTGGTTCACCCATCCTTCAACAACCTGACTAGCAAGTGAGGACCCAAGTACAACTACTTCTCTATATACCGCTGGTGATGGTGCGTGCGTGCAAGTCCGGGCATCGGGACCAGGGTTTTGTGGATATCGATCCTCTTCTTCCCTCTTTCCACCCTGGTTTTGAGTGTGCCTTTCTTTCCGACGCAAAGTGAAAGTCTGTAAGAAGCTCAAGTGTGGAGGAGAATTTGCAACGGATGTGAAAGTTGAACTCATCTCTCTCTCTCTCTTCTCCCTGCCCACACAGCCAGCCAACAAACCACAACCATTTACTCTTCCATGCAGACTGACTGACTTTCTCCATGCAATCCAGTAACGTACTACTACGACTCGGCTATAATTCATGGATGTTCAGTTTTCTCTCTCCTTTCCTCTTTGTTTGACGTGACGTATCTCCCAGTCCAATCAAAACCGACACCACCAACCAATCAGAACGATAAGAACGGATTATTATGTACTCACTTTACAACGTATTGGTGGCACGTATGTACATGGCATATAGACAGATGCAGAACATGGTGAAGGAGTAATAGGGACGGACGGGAAGGATGGATTGGACCGAAGGGACCATGTGCAGGACAACAACCCAAATACTACTCCAAAAACCTACAACTTTCTCTTTGTTGACTTTTGAACCTATGTATGAAATGCACCATGCAAAGTTGTGCTACAAGGTCAATATGAGATATGAAACGTTAGTATTATTGAGTTCCGCTTCACTTACTAATGACAACGCCGAGTTGTTCGCTTCGTCCTCCATGCTTTCCGCTTGGTCGCCGTCCTCGTTTACTAACTCAACTGACGCACCGGGCACTTGTTGAATCAGCCTGACTTGAAAACGATACAGAAGGCCACACCACCACCGCCGTCGCCGCCACCGCCGCCAGCCGCAACACCACACCCAACCTCAGCCTGCTGGAGAATTACTTAAATTAAATTCAATCAAAGGCGTATAATCTTTAAGTTTAACCCTTTAGATTGTATAACCCCCGGCTCAAGTATAACCTACCTTTAATGCTAAGGGCACTTATTAAGGTGACCGTGTCTTCTCCCCCGTTGTCTACTCTCTCGGCGATTCCAGTGACCAGCAGAAGAGTCAAGAGTATCCGTCTTTTTAATAATACCTATTCCTTTATTTACATCTAATTTGTTAAGCACCAGATTAACCTGCCCTGCTGGAACTAACCTTCTTATTCTGTTGGAGTAAGATTCTTCATTGTTCTTAATTAATCTATATATGTACAAACTGCTCGTCTCGTCGGCCTTCCTCCTCAATTAGCACAACGAGATCACAAGGAGAGGAATACCAAGTTGGTATTACCAACCAACACATCAAGCAATGATGGATGGAAAGATGGGATGGATCTGCTGGATTTCTTTCCCTGAATAAAATGTTGCACATTAAATGCAATCCGCTAGTACTCCACTTTACAACTTATTACTTAACTTACTACTACGCCGAGATTATTGTGATGATTTACATCAACTAACCGATGGAGGCTGGCTTTGTGTCTTGGCGGTGCGGTGCCACCTCTCTGTAATTCGATGGTGCTGATGGGAAGAGTCAAGTAAATGCATAATAAGTAAATACGACTAGCTTGCTCCAAAATTATGCAATGCTATGCAATTTATAGCATCCGAATAAAGTACACAATTTCAAAAGTCAGAGACCTACAGTTTTGGCCCAGTGATGCTACGAAGATTTAAAAAAAAACATTAACTAACTGTATAGTATGCATTGCATTATTTTATTTACAATTTTGATCCTTTTGAATAGCCTTCCTTGTTCCTGGACCTCTTAGTGAACGAAATTCATGAAGGGTCAATTGCTCAAGAGTCAGGGCTCCTGCTAAACTGCGAATTCACTCACAAGAACATTACATTTGCATATCATCAATGTTTTTAATAGAAAATATTCCTGTGCCACAGAATTCGGTGGTGGTAAAAAAAATCTCGTTGGATTGAAGCGGGATCTGAGCTAAATTGTAGTACAACTTTTTTTGTTTGTTGTTTGTGTCTTGTGTGACGAATTTGTTTGTACAATTTCTGCCTTCACTTTGACTGACTGACGACACGATGTCACCAGGGAAGAATTTTGTAGACGAGACGTCGAAGCTATCATCCGGGGAACACGACGCGTCCCTCGTAGCACCAAAAGTGCACTACCTCCCCTTCAAAGTAGAGTTTCAAGGTCCTGCAAAAATTAGTGCCAGATTTACTCAGAATGTAACTCCGCATCCGGAGCTTGCATCAGGTAATAAGAAATGCAACCGCAAATATTAAGGATTCTCGTACTAAACATGGCGTTTACCGGTAATTAAAGCGCTGTCTTATTATTCTGTTCTTATGTCCAGTATCGTGTAATTACTTCCGTGGAAGACCGCTAGTAGGAACCAAGCTGGATCTGGCCTCGGACTATGTTGCATTTCTGGCGGAAGAGGAACCTCTACAACAACATTCTAAATTGCAACGTAAAGTGGAGACGGAATGTGATAATGATGCTGAGACGACGCCTGCTGCTGCTGCTGGACAGCCGATCCATCTGCGACAACGGTTTAAGGACGTGACCTACTGGGAGTGGGACAAGGTACCCTCATCAATGGACAGCACTGCTAAATTGCAGGATTGGCTCAAGTTGGCGAGTGTGGTGAGATTCATAATAATAGTAATCTGCGGTAATATTAGAAGAATGTGTTAACAATTATCAATTTGGTTTGTTCATATAGCTTCACGAGCCGATCAAGAACTGATTCAAGTTTTTAAGTTACTTATGTCTATCGGGTTGATGCTCAGTCAGCGGAGGAATTGAGGAACAACTATGGTTTTTATTTCATCCTTTTATACAAATTTCAAGAAGCAGCTTATTCGTATGTAATAATATTATTCTTATTATAAAATAAATGTACGACGAATCGGAATAGAAAACCTTACAAATCCAACACACCGAATACACCCCCAATATTTCGGAAATTATACTACCTAGTTGAACAAGGTTAAACTTTTATCCTAAGTTTGACTTGAGGTTCGGTTGCTTTTTGGTGTCATGCGGACACTTCCACTCTCCCCAGAACCTCGACGCAACGAATTGAGCCTGGCGAATAGGTATTGCTTGTCATGACCTTCCAAAATCAACAGATGCCTCAGCGTGTCCACCATTCCCCGATTGGCTTGAGCAACACTACACACAACATATTTATTATAGTTACTACTTGTCCGATACATATTTAGTACCACTATTAAAGTTATCCTTATTATCATCACCTGTAGTAATAGTATCCTGCTAATAGTAGGATGAGCGTAAAGGGGGCAGTGATTCCAGGTGAAGCGATGCTGTTATAAACGGCGCTTGCCCATTTGTCCTTCTCCACCAATTCTGTGAAAGTCCTCCAAGGAGCATCATACTGCCGGAATGGGCCACACCCTCGACTTGGCACCATGTACCCCAGTACAAACACATTTGTGAAGGTCACAGCTATAAAAGCCATCAACTTGGCGGCTGCGAATTAAGCACACAGTCAAAATATGTAAACTACTTTACCCCTTGAAATGTTAAACAATTGAGGTTTTTTTTCCTGTCACTTGAAGTTAGCATATCTGTAAGTTGTGTGTAGTTTTAACTAATTACTTACCCACAAAGGTCGTCGTCGTTTTCATGGTCCTGTCAGGAATTTTACAAGCATTAGTATGATTACAAGTACTGGACACCCTTTGACTTACTTTAGTGTGTCAGGAACCGTATTGCAGTTGTTTATCAGACTGGAATTACATACAAGGACAATGATAAGCATTTCTAGTTAGGATTTTCAAACAATTCAATACGGAAATTTACCTAAATTTTTTCACGTAAAACACGATGAAGGCGTAGATGACGGACATGATTGGGATGAAGGGGCCAAAGTACAGGCCCACCCATGAAATTACTTGGAGATAAATTATGTCTAGGCTATGGCGAACAATGGAGAATTTCATCGTTCCGATCTTTTGGAAGATTTTGTTCTTCGAGCACTTTTTCAGCTGAACTCGAAGAGGCTGCGGAACAAACATTTAAATAAGAAATTAATGTGGAGTTGCTAAACGGACTGCAGACGTAATTGATCGTCCATCATGTCAGGCGAGTATTGTGCATACATACCTCCACCAGCAGGGTCATGATGCATTTAATTAAAATATCGACCAGGAGGAGTCTGTAAGGGTTTATATTTATTTATTAAACACAATGGTGACCTTACGGATAAATTCTTACTTGTACAACTGATCTGCATAGATGGACTCCCAACAGGCTCCCCTGGTCTTCAAACTCGTGGATTCTTTGCCCTCAATACAGGTGGTGCAGGTATGTTTCCTGGGGTGGCAGTACCTGAAATTGTACAAAATGGCGGCAGCGAACCCGATGGACATGAGGCGGATGAACAAGGCCCGGTACAAAACCAAGGCCGTCGACGTGTGAAGCGAGTACTTCTCCAACTTGCCCAGCTAATGAAATGCGTAAAGTATGCATGTATATCAGTACATATTTAACTTATTTACACATATGTCGGGGCATGACTAATATGACAAGAACATCTCCACTCTACTCTACCTTGGCTAGAACGAGGGGGAAAATGACGTTGAGGATGGTGATGAGGACGGAGGGCGTGAAGCTGATAGCCAGATTATCCAGGAGCGTCCTCACTGCTCCTGGCTGCTTAAACTTTTCGTGTAAAGTAAGACGTGTCCCCATCGTCTCGTTGAACTTGATCTCCTTTTGTATCTCCAAACTAAATGTCGATACTTTTAAGATGGCCCAGCCGGCCAAACCCAACAGTGCAAGGACCACAATGTTGACCAGCAAGCGGATAACGGTCAGCTTGATTTGCTCATTTCGGGACCGCAGCACAGTTTCCAGCTAAAGCAAAAAAAACTCTTACTGATATGAATATGATGATGATGTGATGATAAGCCATTGGTCGTCGATGCGATTCCCTCACCGTATTCTTCTCACTTTTGAGCGCAACCTTCATCTCGTGACACATAATTTTTCGCTTGAAGAAACAAAAACACTAGCAATTAGGGCACCAATTGTAACAACCATGTGTAAACATCTTACCTTGAAGAGAGCACTTTTGGCGTCCTTGGTGTAGTGATCCCATCCGGCGAGAATGAGGTTGGTGTACGGGTTGTGCTCGCCCTCCGAAGCCAATATAATCTCCTGATACCAAAAACAAAGTAATCATATTTAGTAAGAGCTGTTGACGACGACGACCGACCCACCGATCGCCATCGCTCTGCTCAGCGTGACAGATCGCTCAAGAATTTTTCATCTTCTCACTGGGGCAGTATATACATACATAGTTATAGTATTTATATAGTGAACCGGGGGCTGTGGGAAACATGTTATTGATTGATTTGGGGGGGGGGTCGTTGTCTTATCTAATGAAGGGGGAGGCGGGGGATGGACAATAATGTAGCACCTTGATTCCCTCTCCGATGGAGCGGACCATCAGGATGAGTGAGATGCCGAGGACGAGGAAGACGGCAAAGACGTAGGCGAATGCAAAGAGGTCGTGGTTTTTGGACCTCTTCTCGTTGACGTAGTAGCCATAGAAGAATGGGCTGTGCTCAATCGAGGCGTTCTCTTCCAGGAAAAAGGCGGACAGCACTGTAAGCGATCCTCGTTTCAGGGGATCGTGGTTCAAGTACAACTGGGCGCAACATTCCATTCGTTCTAACCTCATAATAATCCATGCACATTACATAGAATATACCAACTCGTCTATAAAGTAATTAAGCGGTTGTACCCTGAACGTCCGGCCAGCCTGTGCCGTTGTTCTTGGCTTCAAGGTCTTCGGGAATTTGGTCTTTGCACTTCTCGCCCGGCCTGATTTCGCCATTGACGACCTTAATGTTCAAGAAGAAATAGGGGACGATGATGAGGGCGAGGGCGATGAAGGAAATGAGGAGGTTGAGGAGTAGGGTCCAGCGGATGAAGAGGAACACGTTCACAATTGCCGTCCCGCAGCGAACCTCTATCTTTTGCAGGTCCCGTTTGAATAAGCTGACGTTGGAAAAGTCGTGGTGCCTGTACGCAGGAATTTATTATGTATGCGTATGTTCATCGAGATAATAACAAGACGACATTTGTAAAAAAAAATCATATGCTAATATGCATTCATGCATGACACCGTTACAAGTGGGGGGAGATGGATTTCGTACCAGGTTTGGTTGGCGTTGTAAATTCGTTTCCGCACCGCCCATTTCATTCGATTCCAACCGCTGAGGCGGCGTTGAGGGATGGCCTGCCAATTAGCACAATGCACATGCAAATTAGTAAGTACAATTTATGGCTCGTTGCCAACTCAGAAAGTAAATTTACCCCCAGTTTGGCCTTCCTGCTCCGCTTCTGCGCCATGGACTCTGGGAGCGCCTTGAGTTTGAGGAGGGCATCGTTCGTAGATTTTTCGTCTGGAATGGTTTCGTCCGCCATGTCGGGCATGAGTGCAATGTGAACCTCAGCTTCGGAGATCCTGCCCATAGTCGAGTTGTAGGTCATGCAGTTGTTGGCTCCCCCGTTGTTGAGGGTGTTATTGGTGCCGTAGGAGTGTTTTCGAGTGAGGTAACCACGACGACCTGACACAATTCAATATTATACAAAATATAAAGTCTACATTCGATATAGTTTTGAAATTATGGGTTTGATTCCTACCCGTGAATGCGAGGCTGTTCCTCCGTGCGGTTTGTGAGGGGAGTGGAAAGTGTGGTCTGGGTTGGAGTGGAGCGCCGGCTCTGGTGGAGGCATTGGCGACGACGAGGGTGAGGTCAGCCGTGGACGCCGCTTGTCCCTGTCCACCCGGGTAACGCTCCTGGTAAAACTCCCCACCTGCTTCCTCCCACTTTTCCTTCTTGCTCTTCTTGCTCCGCTTGCCCCCTCCGCCCTTCCCCCCCGCACTCGAACTTCCAGACATTATGCCCTCCTCGAGGTCTTCTTGGCTGATCAAGGTCAGGTCAAGTGGCAGCGTCAAAGCGAAACTGCATACTTACGCTCAGTTCCTTTTTAGAGTATTTATATCTGCTGATTATTTATCTGTCGGTGTGCGAGTATTGGTCGTGAGAAAGAGGGAGAAGAAGCTTCAGTGAGGAACTTTCCCATCATGTATTTCTCTCGCAGCATCCGTCGGCGTTACGGTGAAAGCAGTTGAGATGGACAGATTTCTGCTTTATCTCAATTGCTCCGATTGTGCCCGACCGAGACTCACCATTCCCCTTCCACCCAAACGGGGGCACTCCATACCCGTCGTCCTTTCTCCTCGCTCTCCTCCCATGGTGAAAGTGAGACGACGACGTTAGGAAAGTGGAGTTGGGACAGGATGAGACTTTGAGACCACTTCTGTTTTCCATTTCCACTCTTTCTATGCAGATGCCGTTTCAACAATGTTCTAAGTGATGAAGTTATGATTAGGACATCTCTTTTACCACCCTTATTTATCAGGCAGCAGAATGGTGGGGGGGAGACGACATGTACGATAATCCTGTGATAAGGATAAGTAAATTGTTGTTTGTTTCGTTGGACGATGACGAAAACATCCAAGTTGCTGAAATGCTGAAAACGGGTCACGCTTTTTAATTCCACTCTATTTTCAGAGTACGAGAGATGAGATAGAAGGGAAAGCTGTTAAGGAAGCAGGTTATGGAATGCATCTGATGAGTTCGTCTCCGAGTGCATGGCACTTTGTGCTCTTTCACTCCTTTTACACTTTTAGAAATTCTCCTTCACTCGTGACGAAACAAAATAGCCGAGCCCTATGGCTACCCACCAGAAACTAGACTCCTACATACGTGCATACCGCTATGTATGCCAAGATGCTCGAGATCAGCCTAAAGAGGAGACAGCTAGACTCATTTCTGAGATGGAATGACAAGATTCTCTGCACGGAGAGCAATCAGAAGGGCAGAATCAAGTAGTAAAAGAGACATCGCCATCAGGCTCTCGGTGTAATTGACCCATTAAACACGACGGAGCAGAGAAAGTAAAATAATTTCAGAAGGCGGACATGGTCCTTTTCGACTTCTAGCTAGTTGACTCACCCAGTGTACATTTCTCTACTTTTTACTGTGCTTCTTGCTACGCTGGCCAAATAGCCTCCCACTTTTGCCCACTGTATGCGTATCCACTTCCCTCGCATGACATGGCGCTTGGTGTCAACTTGACATGGCTGGATCGGGGAGGAATGTTTTACAGGCGACGAATGACCCAACCTTCTTCCTGCTTGTTTGGTTGGTGGTGGTGTCCATTGTTTGGTGATGATGAACAGGTTGTCCCACTCCAGGGTGTCGCATTCTTCCCTCGTCGTCCATTCCAAACTCCGCATTAATGTGACACGAACGGACTCTGTTGCTTTTACTTCATGGCAAAAAGCGTGTGATCATGATCAGTGGTGATCCAGTCTGGTCACTGCCCTCAACTTGACGCATCCATCATCTCATAAATGCACAACGACAGCATTGCAATTAAATAATGAAGCAATTAATGTGCAGTTTAAATAATGTGAGCTGTTGGAAACAACTTTGTTGGCAATTGTAATGCTCAAGTAATACTTATAAACTTATCAATCAGTGATGCCACAATTTCCCTGTTCTTTTAAGTATTCGTTTCGTCCAAAGTTTTGCGACGCAGCATTCTGGTCGATAAGTCTGATTGTTGACTTGCAACAGTCTGTCTCATGTTCCAGGCCAAGTCGTACGGGGCCAAGTGGTGGCTGGATGTTATTGATTTTGCTCGTCCTGAATTGATTGATGAGGAGGATGAGAGACAGTGGGGTCAGGGGGCATCCCTTGTTGGTTTAATGCTCAATTTGTAACCCCCATTGTTGCTCGAGTGAAGAATGGACAACCCCCGCTGCGACCCACTCACTCTGCAGCAGCAGCACATCACTCGACCCTCGTACCTCCTCTCAGCCAGGCAACAACTACATACTTACAATTAGGATTAGATACGTAAGAAACAAGACTTGAGAAACACCACGCACCACCATCTTAAATAATAATGTGAACGCATGCAAAAGTCTGCACCACAAAAATGTTGCATTAATGTCATCTTCGTAATTTATTTCATTTCATTTCCTTCTGCTGTCCTACACGAACGACAACATTTTCATTATCCTTATCACAAGACTATGACGGTCAGGATTGTCTATGCTATTTAGTGCACAATAGTCACGTACATTAATGTGCGTACTGCTTGAGCTGGGCCCCACCCACTTTTGAGCAAAACTGAAATTAAGGAGGCGAGGACGACGCAATGCTGATGCTTCGTCATTGATGCCCACTTTAGATTGACACGACAATCAGAGAGAGGAAGAGAGGATGACGATGGCTTGCTGTGCCTGTTTGCTCACACACCTTTCCCCCGACGAAAAACCCACAATGGGTTCAACTTATTATTTACTTATTCCAATTCCGATTGGTTTCATCTTATCGGAACACCATCGCTCACTCGTGCAATTCCAATTCCAACCAGTCGATCCATCCTGCCATCCCTATCACTGCAGTGAGTATTACGTATTTTTGCTGGCTGGCTGGTTGGGCGACACCATACGGGGACACGGCGTGATCCCCCACACCTGACCCCGAGGTCTCCTACTCGCATCATTCACAATATTATATGTGCACTCATACTTTTACATGTCATTCCGCTCATACATATCATTATGAGATGTGGGATGATGATGACCAAAAAACCAAACCTTCTCCACAGCAGGACTTTACTCATTTCATTAAATAAATTTCATAGGAAATTCTAATGGAGGCCCTGCAGTTTGGTCCGTTGGACATTGCGTTATTTAAAATGTAATCTCCGTGAGCTGGTTCTCATGACCTGTGAGAAAGTCAACCTCCGGATTTTTCCACTTGCGGAGAGAGAATTATTCTGTGTGCACAGCGCCGAGGAAATATTTCATATCTTATCTTTCCCGGAGGCGTTGGAGGGAGGGTAGTCTTCCCCAGGGAGCGAGATGGAAAGTAAACTCGTATAAACCACGCTACATCAGCAGCCACCACACTGCAGACATTAGGAGGAAGTGGGACCAAGTATGAATCAAGCAGAATCCTGCATGAATGAGTGGGTGCACTCTGCTTCTGCAAAATCTGGGCCATTTATTTCTTCACTTCGATACGTATGTAGCTATATGTCGCCCGTAAGAACGAGGCTGTGGCCAAAGGAGTGAGAGAGATCTTTATGTGCCGTCATCAAAAACACTTCAGAAAACGATTCAGCCCGAAATGCAAAGTAAATTCACTTTGGAAAATATTCCAAGCTCAATTGCTTTTCAATCTAGGATTTCATCCATCTCCCTCTTGCCCCACCTCCTCCCGCAATAAGACATGCACTCACTCAGATATGTATGAGGACGGAGAGGAAACTTCTCTGCGTCAGTTCTTGACTCGGAAGAATCATGGATGAATCACACCCATTTCTCCATTCGAAAAGTCGTAGCATTTATGAAAAAAACGGGATGATGACAATTTGCTCAGAATACCATTACCTTCTAAAATTCCTTTCAAGGAGGAATTCCCATGCGCCAGAAGGAGAGTTGAGAGGCCAATTTACACGATAATGTGGATTGAACACGGTTTACACAAATTCTCAAATCCTATGGGTCACCATGAAATGGTAAAACGGTTGGATTCCATTTTGACCAGGTCTCTTCCTCTTGTTTAGCTTTCCATTCTCTCGTCCCAAATTCATCTCCTATGCAAACAGTTTAGCTGGAGAGTTTGAACGAGTGAGAGGATAACAAGTTGGCCAAACATTATGCCAGCAAGTTTTTTGGAACATGTTGAACCAAGTGGTCCACAAACAGATCATGATTCCTTCTCTAAACACAAGAAAATTCTTATTTACGAAGCATCCCCTGCCTCCCAACTTACATTATTCTCACTTGAATATCCGTCGACAAACTTAACGCCGATTGCGACCTTAAAGATGAGATTTATTGTCAGGGCTGGAGCTCTGTTTGAGGTATGTCAATAGTCAATTTTGGTTTGTGATGGGGGTTACATTTTTTTGACAATCGGATTTTGAGACCAAGGCGATGGATACATATTAGATACTTGAACAAATTGTTTCTCTCTTGCTTGGGATGAGCGGTGGTCCAGATAATAATGTGGATGTGATAACCTCATACATAAGAATAAAAAGGATGCGAGGATCATGATCAGCTTTTGGAATTCTCATCATAATTTAATTGAACGTTCGGATCACAACCCATTCTACCAAAATCCTAGGAAATTCCTTCGCTCTTCTCCTTCCGACTTGTCCGTCCCTAATTTATCTGCACCCCATCAGGTTGAGGGAGGAGTTTCTAAATTTAATAACCACAAATTTCATCTTCATCTTCGGCTACCAACTAATTTACTCGCAAGTAGTCTCCAGCATCCCGAGAGAGAGGCATGCACGGGAGGAACTTGAATAATGAAGGATGAATTTGTAATCAATGACCACGACGCCACCAAGCTCACAATCGTGACTCTTCTTCTCTCTCCCGTGATCGCATCGTGGTAACAACAATAATAATAATATCGCTATAATGGCAACGCGGATAAAAACCATTGGGGTTTAGTGTCCAGGTTGAAATACAGGAGCACCCACACCATCCAACTTTTAGTCCGAATCGAAAACACCAACAAAACCAGACCACAGAATTGTAGTGAATGTGCTACGGAACCAAACTTTGCTTGGACAGGATTTTGGTGTACTGTGGAAGCCGTTCAGTCGACCGAATTCGTCGTCGTGATGAGGAATTCCTTGCGGAGGAACTGCTGATTGCCCTCTTCGGAGTGAGGCCTGATTTAATATTCTCATCAATTTACATCCGACATTGTTGGATACTTTGGTATTCTGACCAGGATTCGGGACGACCCGTGATGAGGAACCAGCTTCATAACAAATGAGTTGCAGGAGCAGGAGTGGTAGCGATGAGGGAGGACGGATGAATATGGCAACGACCAAAACCTGCCACGCTTTGTTAACTTGGCCAAATCACTCTCAAGAGATGACTTGACTTGCCTTGATGGCTCCTGGCTTTGGTTTTTGGCTAAATCTGAGAAATCCATGCACGCACATCCTACAAACTAGGACCACGACCAGTAGGAGAAGACAATCAAGAAGACACAGTACACCCCGATACTGCTTATGCAATAGTGGACTAGAGTGGCACAACTGAGGATGAGTGAGTCTAGTAATCACGAATCAGGGGACGCAAATAAACCATCTCTTAAGTTCTTTGCAATTCTTGAAAAGGGGAAAGCGTCCCGATTGATTTGCTGCCAGAGTGTATTTCGTCGTCCGCAGTGAAGAAGCGGCTTTCCCAAGGTTGCACGAGGACGTGAAATGAACACGAAGAGACAATTTAAGAGAGATCTATGCACTGTAGTAATAGTTGAAGAGGAAGAGGTCGGAGGGGAGAGAGAGCGAGAGAGAGATGAAGCCAGATCTTGATTCTGGGATGAGGGATGAGACCTTGTCACAGGGACATGACTCGCATGTTCAACTTGTTCTCTCTCACTCACTCAGTCACAACCAGGCAACCACTGATACCAAAGCAAAGAATGACACCATTACCACCGTTTAGCTCCTCCGAGCGAGTCACATGTCAGGAAAACGACAAGAAAAAAAACTGGAACTGGATGAGCAGCATTATGTCACATATTATATTATATATTGTGGAGGAGGAGGACATCGGGAGGATGAGCTATCTATCTCTGGTATGGACCACGCTGTGTGAGTCTGGTCCATGGCTTCAGTATTTATGGGGCCTCTGAACGGGAGGTGGTGTGATTTCCCTTATTGTCCATGTCAAAGCTCGAGGGGGGCGGTCGCTCTCAGCCATCATGCACCATCCATTACGTACCTACGCAGGAAACGGAGGACCAGCAAACAGGGCTGGAGTACATGACATGACTCGGTTTGGTGACCCTCTCCGAATATTAATCGTCCGCTGTGCTGTGTCCCCCTCGTCCCTTTCTCCTCCTCTCTCCATGCGGTACACGACGGTGAATGGATGGATGGATGGCGCAATGGGAACACTGAGTAAGCACTTCCACAAATACTCCAACTTTGGTTGAGGAACTTGCAGCAGATGTTCACTGACCTCATTGCGAGAGACATTTGTCCACAAAAGTCTCGAGGAGTCACAAAGTATTATTATTATAATTGCACCGCTACATCCTCCGACCAGTACACGACACGACTTGGGCCCACACTACTTCTGATGAGTGGGAAAAGTCGCCTTCTTTTCAGTCTCTTCAACGGAACCTGCATGGCAGGGAAAATATCCAATCTTTTTAAGAGTACAAAACGGAACTCGTCCTTCCTTTTCATCTCTCTCTCTCTGCTTGAGTACTTCTTGACTGTGGGAGAAATTCGACGCACACGCTCCTGCTTTCACCCATCACTCTCCTAAAATACATGAATAGGAATGTCTCATTCTGGTCATCAGAGTGCTGAGTGAATAAGCAAAGTGAAAAGTTTGAATCTGGAAACAAGTTCAACTGCATAAAATTACATATTACATATCAGTAAAGTTATGCGCGAACTTGTATTTGTGCTTTTTAACACGGGATGATGCTGTGACAGTCGTGGTGGTATTTTGCATGCCCATATCCATATCAAAATCCAACCAGTGTGTAAATGCGAGCATAGCTATTTAATAATAAATATGCTTCCTCCGATCTTGGTATTCTTGACGATATTCCATCAAATACTGTGGCTGCGGGCGTTTTGCTTTCTTCGTCATCGAGATCCACCTGCTCCTCAGACTATCAGACTATCAGATTGGTATCCCCGACTCAGATCCTCAAAGTTTTGAGGATCTGAGTCGGGGATACCAATCTGTTTTGATTTCTACTCGTACCTTGCTTGCTCTCGAGGTGAATCTCAGTAGTCGAGACGCCAAAGGCCCTCCCTCTCATTACCCACTCAACCTCATAAATCAAAGCGTTGCTCGCATCGTGCATCGTGATGATCATCCACTCCACCTGCGGCCACAAGGAGAGCGAGAGAGAGAGATGAGGTAGTGGAGGAGGTGTAGCTGTGTGACCCAGTAAATAAGGCGATAAGAATGAATAATGCCTCATTTCCAACAGATTCACAATCCACATATGGCACCCACTTCTGAGGAAGCTCTTTTCGGATGCAATTGATCCAAATGGCCCATCACCACCACCACCAACCAACCAACCAACACCCGGTGGATCAACAAATGCATGCTCAAAAAGACGGATGTGAGGGTTTAATAATAATGCCCAAAAAGTGCTCCATCCTAGAAAATACCACGACTTCCGCTCTCTCACTTGATCCTACGCATTCGGCAGCACACATAATTTGCATTCCTCCTCCAGAAGAAGCACGCGGGGAGAGTGGGAGGAGGGTGACGATGTCGCGAGGAATGTTGTAGATGATAATTTCTCCATGTTGTTCCACGGTCGAGTTGACGGCAGCTGGTGCGGGCCAGACGTCAATTCTCAAATAGTTGACAATGACAGGGAGGGAGACCTTTATCCCCATCTCCGCGGAGTGGGGATTATATATGCAAGAAACTGCCAGCCAGTGAATCATCCATTTCCGGAGTCGGGTCTTTACACGCAGCACTTGTTCATCTCATCATCATCTCCACGAGAGGAATGCATTTTAAAATATGGTCCCACCATCCATTCCGTTCACTTGTTTGAATCCAACACTAAACAGTTTTTTCCCATCCATGCACCAAACGGCACGAATCGCATGCCCAACTGAAATAAGTAATTTGCACCATAATGGGAGCAAATTCTTGTGCACTGTACACACACAGAAGCAGACAGTTAAATAAGTTCTCATCTCACCAACCGACAAAACAAGTATGCATTACCTGACCGTGTACTGCTACCGATAATGGAGGCATTACTATCATGTATGTACTCTGAACAGTTTTTCACTATCTCATCCCATCCATGGAAAGAGAAAGCATGCCGTAGTACCATCATCATCATCATCGTCGTTTTCTCTCATCACGCACAAATTAAATCTACTGGTTCGTGGCCCCTTTGTAGCCACCCAACCCTTCGGTCAACCCCATTCAGCTCGAGATAAATACACCAAATGCAATTGTAGGCACGCTGATGATGATAACATTATATGACGATGGTGATTGTTATTGGGGTTGGTGGGTGGAAATTGTAATTATTTTGACACCAGGAGTGAGGGCTGTGTATGATGATGCTCAAGCATAATAATGCACCAGGAGGAGGAGGAGGATGTACACATTTTCGGGTTGGCTGGTGTTGCGAGACGAGAATTGGAAGTTGTACTGGGGGGAAAGTTTCCCAATCCGTGGAGAAGAATGAGGATGTTGCTGCTGCTGGTTGGAGAAGGTCGGTGGATAAAGAGAGAGAGAGTTGAGATTGGTTTTCTAAATCGCAATAATAAGTTGAACTTGAGTTGTGATCCGACGACTGACTGAGGAGTGAGTGAGTGATTAACTTCATCTCTTTCCTTCCTGGAAAAACAATATGTGGTGCTTAATGCCTTTTTGGATTGCATTCTGATCATATCTCGACCCACATGTACACCGACCAATGGATAATGCACCCAGCCTCGAGAAACCCTTCCCCGTATTGCTCTTGTCAGGCAGGGGTTCAAGAAAAATGGGCAGATTCTTCACTATATGAAGCTCCAGCACAATGCATAAGTCATCATTCCTCTACTGCTGTGGGTTGGTCCCTTGGTCCGGTCATCTCATCAACAATTTCTAACAATCGTTCACAATATTCGAGTGAAATAAATGCCGATTTTTTTCTGAAAACCCAACCAGTTGCTGCTGCCATGAGTGAGTTTAATTTGGAGGGTGGGCTGCGATTGTGATCTGATGGTGATATGATCCACTTGAATTACTCTGCCTTAACCAGACCACACCATCGCCCCAACTTTTATTTTACTCACTCACACAGCCTCAAATACTATCACTCGCCGCTCAACCTTCGTTGGGAGTGACTGAACTGAACCAAACTTTGTTTCTGATGACTTTTTGAACTTGACATGGGTTATTTGATGTCAGATTTGAAGGGGGATTTGCTCTCTTGCTCGTATTGCTGAAATTAAATTTTGGAGATGGATGCCTCTGATAGTGGATGGAGGCAGTTGCATCCCTTTTCCACCGAGAAGAGGAGAAGCCATCGTTCCAACTGGTTCACTCGCCTCAGACCTCTCTGAACCACTTGATTCTCTTAATTATTCCATCCCCGTAATTAAATCTAAATCCACGAGGAACAAGAGAGTCAAAAGTCAGGCAGCTCAAGAAAGTCAGTGTGTGGCTGTTGGAGCCTGTTTGCTTACTCCATTTTTTAATTCCATCAGTTCGTTCTAATTTCAATTTCAGCCGCACTTGGTGAACCAAATAGAAGCGTCTCGACACACACAACGGTCGTCGTCGTCGTCTTCATCGTCATGCAATGGTCTGGCTGCACGGAAAGCGTATATATCGAGTCAGTTTCGGGTGAGATGTTTATGTCCTGCGGAATCGCAGCTAATGAGTCGACCTCCGACCGGGAGTCCAGTCTCTCAAAAACCGGACTGAATTCAATTTAATAACTCGCACAGCAGATACAATAACGCAGAGGAATAATTTATTTCGTGGGGGCAGAACAGGCTGAAGAAACTACAATTACCGGCTGCAAGGAGTCGTATCCTTACTTTAGTTACCGACCAGCCAGTAGTTAGCGTGTAGTAAAGTTTTGTGCATATGAATTATTCCACCGGTCACAAATATGCCAACTAATTACTCCTCTAAAACCCCAAGAACTTCCTCCTTCGCATCCAGTGTAATCATCCAGCATGAATATTTATGAGGAAATATTGTGCGTATCCGATTCCTATTTAATCCCTTCCCATGAGACTCACAGAGTTTTCATGAACTCGCATGAAAGCGAAGCCAGCAGCGTCCATCGGATATGCAACCGCAGACAAACATATATTTCCGTGCAGACTATTTTATGGTCATCATCACCATCCTTTATTTCATTAAGGTCACATCAAAGGAGGGAGCAAAGTGAAAACCTTGCGTTGGGGTCCATTCTTCTTTGAAAGGGGTCCAGCCAGCAGCCGGTGGAGGAGGAATGGGAATAAAATCGGGTGGTGGGCGACTGGAGGATCCAATATACTGGAGGAATCTCAATTAAAAGTGGAGAAGAAGCCGACGACGAGCAGTGAGTGAATTTAGGGTATTAATTAAAACCACAACTTCCACGGCTCCTGCTCTTGTTGTTGTAATAAAGTGAAAACCGAGAAGTCGACTGACGACTATCATGCAATGCACATACGTAAATACTCCCAAAAATAATTCAGAATCCAATCCACTACTGAATCCCAGGGGTTGCGGATCACCAGTGCACTCGTGGAAGAAGAAGAAAGAAAAAGTAAACTTGGTCACGCACAAAACTACCCGGCCTTCCTCATTTCATGGCACTTTATCATGCGTGCAGCAGAAAAGCCTTATTTATGACCACCACGACCACGACCAGGAGGAGATCATATTTAAGCCCATGCATTTCTCCATGTTCTGCTCCTCATGGCTGGAGACAAACAGTGCAAAATGTGTAAAAACTGATGTACAATTATGTATGTGCACTTATGGTGACTTGGTCGATGTCAAATGCAAAGTTAATGCGCCTCTGCTCACGAAATGAGAGAGCCATATTTACATATTCTGTAACAATGGGATGTTGGTGATTAAAAAGGAAGTATACAACATTTCTGATTTTCAATTTTCTTTATTATTTCTCCGTCTCATTCATTCACTTTCATTGTTCTTTCTTCGTTAAGGTTTCATTTCAAGCTCATTAGGCTAAAATTTATGCTAAATTAATTGCAACAAAGATTACTTGGCAGAATCGTAAATCCAATAATGTACAAACTAACAATTATACTGTTAATGTGTGTATGCTAATGATGGAGTTTTTAAATTATACGACACTACTACACTGTACAGAATTATTTACATAGTGCATCCTAACATTAGGAGGGCTGCTTGCTGTGCATATTTATATTTATAACGTGGCATTGGTGCATTTTAATTTTGTTGGCCGTTAAACCGCTACAATTTTAGGGTTAGCTGGAAACAATAAGGAGCTGGAGGTGGTAGCTGGATTCGAGGCCGGAGGAGGTTCCATGGCCCATCAATAATAATGAATGACGCGCATAGAATGTGCACATCTACATGATTCAGAGCGTTTAGCATACGAGAAGAGTTGACCTACGAGAAGGGACTAGTTGGCTCATGGTTGGACTCGCTTAATATCTACTTGCACGCTTAGAATGAATAATATTTAAAAAGTAAAGCTATATCATTACTACTCACAAAATATAGTTCAGTTCAGTCTGTTTTGCTGCTCCTCCGTTCGCCGCTAATAAGTATTTAATAGTGGAACATATTGGAATCTATTTAGTGTACCATCTTGCTCGTCTTAATATTCGATGGCGTGGTGATTACGTGGTGATATGGTGGTGATGGTAAAAGTTGCAGCATTACATATTAGGTTACTGGTTTATTAACCGGAGGGAGAGAGAGAAGTCTTGGCTTTTATTTTGGGGGAAGAAAAGGAGCTTCTCTCTGGAGGGAGAAGAGGTGTTATCTTGCTGGTCATCGCATTCTCATGATTTCTCGTTTATGTGGGGCGCATATGGACTCCTCATCGGCATCGGTGGAGAGCCCGTACTGGAATTGGCTGGAGAAATGGGTGTTTACTTCTCCATCAAATTGAAATATGGGTCTAATTTATTCCTCTCTTGACTCGCTGGCCTCAAAAAGTAAAGTTTTTGGGCCTAAGTGGAACTGGACGAGGGTGCCCTTGAGGCTGAGTTATGTATTCGGATGAACCCAGTTGGCAACCTGTTCACTGGGCAGAGGTGGATTTCCTCCGTTCTTGCACCAGCTACCCTGCTGCGGCTGCTGCTGCTGCTGCTGGTGGTGGTGATGGGACAAAGGTCCATGAAGTGGGGCCTTCTTCTTGTTGAGATGGTAGTGGGGCATGAGATGGGTCGGACCCTTGAGCAGGTCACATCCACCACTGCTGATCACCGACACTCCCGGCCCTGCAAGGACAGACAAGAAACCAATTTGTTCAAGAACAAGAAGAATTATGTACAAACATTATTGGTTATTGGGAATAATTTGCTTTTAAGAGGGAACGCGGGCAGGGTGCCACTACATTAAGTTTATTGCCATACAACTCCACACCACTCGGCCGTTCGAGACTAAATAAATGAGATACATTCTTCATCATCTTCTTGGTCGCGTCTCCTCGAGAGTCGGAGGCAGTGTGTGAAAGTGGTCTCTGAATTCCACTTTCTGGTCTCTGTCCGTGTGTGTTTTGTTGGGTTGTGGAGAAAAACAATTATTTATTTCTGCCCATTGTGTTGGAAGCCCTTTTTCCACTCTCCAGAGTTGCTGACACTGAGGAGTGTAGTGCGGAGCCACTCACTCCTCAAAATTTATGAGAATGACCCCAAGTCCAACGAGACCAAGCGAGCAGGCAAGTCAAACGCAGCTTGGTCTTTTTTAAAGTGAGTTTTGGAAATGAGATGATAAATTTATAAGAGACGGAGGAGGAGGAGAAGTTGGTTGTGGTTGCTTCGTCTTCTTCGTCTTGGGGCTCGTACTAAATCAAACTTGTCCATTTATGCATGAGGTGCCCCCACCGACTTGCCTAATTCCTTCAGACAATAAACCCACCATGGCGCTGGCCCATGCAGCGCTTAATTGCACTGCGTCACCGAGCCAGCTCAAATATCAGCACAAACTCAGAAACCAACAAAACCACGAAATTACCCAAAGTGGAAGATGAAAAGTGCTTATACCCAACAAAATGAGAAACTTATTTTCCTTGGAGGAGGAGAAGTACGGTTAAAAAAATGAGTAAATCTATCTACAATAACCGCAAAAGAATGTAATGGCAGGCGATGGTTGGAGTCGGAAGAGACGGGTAATGATCCGAATCCTACTGCTAATGATTTCCTGTCACTCCCAAAGTCAATATTTTACAAAAAGGACAAAGTTCTCTGCGGTTGTTTGTTAATTGCCAAGAGCGGAAAAAGGAAAGGTTGAAGAGAGAGTCACAAGTCTTTGATTTCTTGGAAACGAGAAAATGCAGACAAAAGGAACGAATGTTATTTTGTAACATTTCCTTGTGTTCAAATCCTCCATGTTTTATGAATTCATGAATTAGTGTCAGCAGAAAGTGCATAAATTCACTAGACTTGAGAATTAAGGGATCGACTCTGACGACCACGAGTCGTCCCGTGGAGACAACCACGTTCGGATGGAGACGTGCAACGATGCGATGCTGGAGAACACTTAAAATACATGCCTAACCATACATACGAGTTTGTACTTAAGCACATATGCACGTAGATACGTATGTGGTTCCATGGTGGTCATCTAGCAGCAGTGTTTTTGAGGAGGGAACGTGAGACTAAAATGGACAATAAATAGACAGACGAGCTGACTGTCATGACAGAAATAAATTGTATCCCGAGAGTGTGTACATATGTTTGGCAAAATATGCTTCAGATGCAACAAAGCTTCGTACTTATTCGCCAGCGACGAGAACAGTTCTGGGGAGAAAGTGGTGGAGGGCAACTGGAGAAAATAAACTCACCGTGAGAATATGTTTGACTGTGTCCTTTCTCCTCGTCTTGGTTTCCCCTCAACCTCCGCAGCGTCTTCTTGTCGTCACCAACGAGCCCATCGTCGTCCGTGTCGTCGAGGAGTTGTTTGCCGAGAGAAAAGCTGCCACGGTGCTGCGGGACTCTGAGCAGTCTTCGTAGGGAGAGGGCGAGGAGAAGGGAGCCGAGAGTCAGGGCCGCCGCGACAAGAACCGCGACCAGAGTGGAGGCAGTGAGAAGTCGCTCCCGGGAAAGCAGGGCGCTTGGCTTCTCCACCAGAAGGAGCGGAAAGGACGCCTCGCTCGTGTCCACAGACAGCGGAAAACTTCTCGAACCTCCGACAAAAGAAGAAGACGACGAGGAAGAAGATTCGTCTTGCTCCCCCTCCTCAAAGTTGGGCTCGAATAATTCAACCTAAAAAGACATACACGAGTAGGAATTAGTTCGTGAGTACATTCATGGGCCGATACTTGTGGGAGCGGAGGGTGAAAGTTTGTCCACCCATGAATGAAGACAATAAATTACGGAAGAGAGGAACTTTTGAACTGACACAAATTGGGGGAGAAAATCCCGCAGAATTCTCCCTTCTGTACTCTTTTGGCCAAAGTAATACAAATGTACATAGGGTAAGTGTATACATAGATATTTACCTGAATGTGATAGAGCGTGTCTGGCCAGAGGGAGAGTGACACGGTCGTAGAGTCCGTGACCAAGTGACCTTTAAGTCCTCCACCATCCAGCTCCCACGTGATGAGGTACTCCTGTTCCGGTGCCTTCTTGACGTCCTCCCAAGCCAGCTCCGCTATGACGAGGGATTTCTGGTGAATGAGGGACAGCCTTCGAAGGGCCCACACGTCCTCTGGCTCGCCCCTCTCCTCCGGCATCGTGACCACTTCCACTTCCGAATCTGCAGAGTCGGAGTTGTCCACTTTGCTGCGGTCCATACTTTCTCTCGGTGGCGGATAGTTATCGTCAACCTTCATCATTTGACTCCACGCCCGCTCATCATTATCATCACCATCAGCGCCAAGTGTTTTTTGTGGTGTTATCGTCGTTGACGTCGTCGTAGTTGAGGAGGTAGTGGTTACTTCCAGTCCAGCCGTTTGCACTGGGTGGTAGATGGCAACGAGGCCTTTGGAAGAGACGACCAGCACTCGCACGCTTCGCACTCCAAACTCCAACTTGTCCCACAGAGTTTTTGGAAGGAGGGCCCAAGTCTGTGTCGTCTGAGTGACCTGTTTCCACTTGAGGTGCGGGAGCTGCTGGATAAGGACGTAGACGAGCGGCCCTTCGCCACTCGCCGCTGGCCACGTGACTTTCCCCGGAGACAGGATCAGAACGGAGGAGGATCTCGTCGCTGCCACCGGACTGGGACTGGAGGCGGATGAGGTCGCGTAGAAACTGCACGCCACTCGACAGCCGGAACCCTGTCATGGAGAAAGAGCAAGTACTGGGTGAGAAATCTGGACGAAACCGTCTCCATGAACTCCTCCAGGTATGCATAGAGAGAGGGAGAGAGAAAGAGACAGTAAAGATAGTGGTAGTTTTTGGTTGGGAGAAAGTTGAGTGTGTGGAAAGTGTCCCATAAAACACGGGCCATATTAAAGTGTCAGCAGGGTCCATTATCTAAGAAAGACTTATGGTTTTTGGTGGTGGAAAGTGCAGCAGCGTCGGAGACCACGATATTCCGCTCTCCCCGTCCGATAAGAGAGCACTAACTAAATAACTCCTCGCCGCACGGCAACGAAAGTTGAGAGAGAGCGAGTAAGTACTTACACAGGAAGATGTGGAGCAGATTGCAGCCACAATTTTGCTGCTCTTGGTCACCGTCGTCGTCGCCTTGATCCTGCTTTCTCCGTCCATGTCACCTTCTCCTCCTCCCACCGGCTGCCTACTGCTCTGCGTGTTCCCATTGTTGTTCCCACTTCTCCACTGCACCAACATTTCCAACTCCTCGCACTTTCTCCAACACTGCAATCAAATTCAAACATTGATCGTTAATATTGCTTATGTAATAACTGCTTTATTAAAATGTGCGCGTGAGTGATCACAACCGTGAAGTTAGACGCGTAATAAAGTTGGCCACTCCATATGCATCCAACCACTTAATTTCATTAAAACATTCCTCATATTACACCACTCGCTATCAGATTTGCAATTTCAGGCAACTGCAGTTCCGAAATGGGAGCCATTTAAGCGCTGATATGCACTCATCCAGCCGATTCATTTTAAGTCTGTTGAGGACTTGTACTTTCTTGGGGCATGGTTCTGCTGGCTGGCTTATTGCTTCCTCCGTCTCTTTCTCTCTCCGTGTGTGTGGCTGAGAGCAATAAATAACTTGAAGTAATTCAATTTAATCTCTTCTTCTTCCTCTCTCAGGCTGGATTGAAGTGCAATTTAGCATTTGCATTTACTTCTTCACCTGCCTCGGTCGGAGAGAAAGATGCTCTCAGCTCATAAATCTCCCTCAACTTTGCTCACTTATAGTTAGTACCCATAACTCTGCTCTCATCCTCTCAGCAACACACCACCAAAAGAACAAGCAAACGCCAGGAAACACTGATAACATGCAAATCATGCAGATTTCATTTCCTCGCGAAAACCGGAAAGGGATGAATTTTGCAACGTCGCCATTTTCTTTCTTTCTTGGGATTAGTGAGCCAACAGGAATGACTAACGATCGAATTGAGAGGAACCGCAACACCGAGCAGTGACTTTTAATGAGCAAATTTACAACGTTTCAAGAAGTAGAGTCAGCCTAGTCAAGGGTTTAATTAAGCTTCTGCTGAACAAGTGTCACCAACTTATCCTAATAGTTACGAGTGTCTTATCCACTGCAGGCAGATTATGCTATTTTGCATCTTCACTCAACCCACTTCTCTTGCTCGGAAGGATTCAGTGGGACGCAATTTAGTTGAATAAGCGGTACAAAATTGTGTCTTATCATACATTGTTGTACCGAGTAAATATGTGCATAAGTAGTCCTTGAGAAGTTCATGGGGAGAGAGGGAGCCGGAGGAATTGATCATAATGCGCTGACTCAGATTTGTTTAAAGATTGGATTCCTGCCTGCCACTCTCTGAACAAGAGTCAATTTCTCATTTCATTTCCACTTTTAGCTTCTGTTTCTTTTGCTTTGATGGGGCTGAGGAGATTGTTGTGTGTGAGCTCTTTCTCTCTCCGTGACAGGTGGGATGACGAGATAACACCTTTGATCCACATCCACTGCTAATGGAGCCCAATTACATACATTTTCCATGGACCACAATGCGTAATAATATCCCATCAGGACCACTACGACTGCTCCATTTCAGTGAGAGACCACACACACGCGTCCCCCTCAACTCCATCCTCTTCTACATAAATACGATGAATAAGAAATGTCGAAATCTGTTCAGGTAAAATCCTGAATAGAATCAAAACCAACTCTTTGGTTTGGTCACAGTGACCGCGTCTGGAGAATTTACATTATTTCCACCACCGCCACCACCTGTGTGCTGTGCAGCCTTACCTACCTTAATCCTTTTAGAGGGGTCATAAAATAAATGAAAAATTACGCAAGACGATCGACGAGAGCATAAGAAGAGGCATTATTAAAATGTGATGATGATGCGAACGGGTTTTATTACAAGACAATCATTATTGCCAGCTTGCTTAGCGATAATATTCCCAAGGTTCGCTTTGTCTAGATTGGAATTAAATTAGCAGAAGGAGCAGGCTTCAACAGTGCAGAAGGAAGGATGGTTTAGGTTGGAATTTCAATCAGACTTGATGAACAACTCGTAGATTTTGGTCGTTGAGAGAATAAGACGACCACGACGACCAACAGACCAAGAAAAGAGGAATGAAATTAGGGTGCACATATTACGAACCCACAATTTAAGACTGGTTGCATATTTCATGACCATACGAGACGAGATGATGATGATGATGATTATTATAGCTCACCATCAAATCAATCCATCTCAATAATCGTGCATCATCCTTGCATACTTAAACTGAGACAAAATCAAACGAATAAACTCCAAAGATGAAATCAAATTCAGCAAAAACTAACAATTTCAGTGGCAAGACCGGCAACAGGGTCTTATGAAGAAATAAGATGGGACAGGGGTCGATCGAGTCGATGGATGTTGACTGACTTGATTTCGTCACGTTTCATGATTTCTTGGAAATTCCGCATCTGCTCGAAACGATCAATCCATTTGTGGTTTGCTTCCGTCTCAAAAACGATCCTTGTCATTGTCCAGTGGTGACTAGGAATTTACTAAACGGTTCGCTCTGAGATGGTCAATTTCACTTTTCAGTTTGGAGCTTATATTGCTGGTGCATAGCCAAAGTACATACTTTGTAAATAATTTCAACTAATGGATTCACTCCATCTTTCATGCCTGCCCATCAATATTGCTCCCATTCTTCCTCCGATGAATCTCCATTGTGCCCAACGTACTAATTTCAGCCAATTCCTACGAAAGCACATACGATTCTATTCTGCAAGGTACCAATATTTTCTACCATTTGACAAGTAGTTTTTAGGATCGTTTCCAATCCCAACGATGTGTGTGTGTGTACTCTGGGATGAATTTCGGCTTACTTTACTCGTACCCTCCGACGGGTCTGTTACACATTAGGCCAACTATTATGCCGTGTCATTCTTCTTTTGAGGGATCGTTTCCCGTAATGTGCCTGCAGACAGACTCACCTCAAAGCTGAGGTTCGTTATGTATATTCCGCACAAAGCGAGGAAAGGGAAACCAAGTCGGGTCAATTTGTCATCAATTTTGAAAAGGTGAATCCAATCCCCTTAAATTTCACGCGCTGACTCCTCCGTTCAATGCAACCCTCCTGCAGATCAGGGTCTCCGAGATATGGATGTGTTCTACTATGGCGTTGTATAAATAATACCAAAAAGGTCTCGTCCTGGACCATATCGTACACACAGAAAAAATAAGCTGCAGCAGCAGATGAGCTTGATTTCAACGGATTTGAACCCAAAGTAAACTGTTCAATGCAGCAGAGATGCGGAGGAACCATGTGAAATACAATACACGTCGAAATAATAAAGGTCGTATATTCTTGCATTGTGTCGTTGGATCGGAACACAAATGTCTTTCATCCTCAGTTCGTGATTAGCCTCTAACTGGCTGGCTGGCAAATTGTTGTGTGGAGCTAATAAGGGCATAATTTAAGGGCCCTCTCGCTCTCCGCTCCGTCGGCCCGTCGGGATGAATGAGTGAGTCAGAAGGGCAGCTCTCGTGGAATAATGCTACGTAATTCGTGAAATAGACGAGCCAAGGGACGACTTGAAGGAATTTACCATTTCCTTTTTCAAATCCAATTCGAAACGATAAATCCTCCTGTTTAGCAAGAAAGAATTCTGTGTCCTGTTTTCCACTCGGTTTACTTGACATTGTTGAACAAGTTATAAGAATCTGTTTCCCTCGACTTCACAAATAATAAATCTTTACGACGACGACGACGGGAGCAGTACGTTCAACTTTTTCTTTGGACTCATTCCTCAATTTGTCCAGAGATGAATTGCTTCAGATTTCCGGTCACTCTTGGGGTTCGAATGACGTGGACACACATCCGCGACATTTTTTCACTGCTGTGTGGCATTTATATTTCTTATATCTCTCCGTCCCTTCGGACCTGTGATGCATTGCTGGTGGTGGAGGCAACAGTGAGACCAGCCGGCTACCTTTTCCCAATAAAAAGTAGCAGAAACAAGACCAGTGCAAATCTAGCAGGTTATGTCCAGTCGTCATTCGTCCCTTAATTTTGATGTCGATATTCATATTACTCGATAAGCCACCTTGTGTTACGAAATGAAATGTGAACTGGACTGAGTAACAAGAATACATGAGAACCCATCACGCAATTGAGCTGTCAATCAGCCCATCCATCCATATCGTTTGTTCCGTAGCCATTGAATTCCTATAGGAAATGACCCCAGGCAGGGCAGCAAGAGTTCCCAACTCACAAGGTTCAGTGTGTGCACAAAGGATTAAGAGACCACTCAATAATGGTAATAACTACTTGCTCCACAACAACTGCACACAATGCACCGAGAGCCTAACGATATTCATAACAATAAATCCACCCCATTGTTTGCTCGCTCTCTAAAATGTTTTCCATGTTGTTCTCATTGTTTCCAGTCCAGCTTGTGCAATGATTGCTTCACTTCCTTCCAGAGCTCACAAATAAATACGTTCTTATTGCTCCAGAGCTCCACACCAAACCTGGACGAAGCAAGATGCGATGACAACATTTATTGTGCGTAAGTATGTATCTGGAGATGCATAATGTGCAACATGATGTGTGTGTCGTAATGATGAGGAAAGGTGCGTGTGGAGTAAAAAAGGGTGTTGTTTTCCTTGTAATGTGACTACATTAGCATCCCATCACATTAAATATCGCCTCCCTCGTTACCAACAATTCGGACGGATTACTTACGGGGGACGACACAAGAAGGAAAACAAGGAAACTTTTTCCAACTCAAATTATAATAAGCAAGTACAATAAAAAGAGGATGAGGAAAGGACGAATGGACGATCTTTTGTCTTGAAGCAGCACCACATCAACGTCATCATCATCATCACGTAAGAAGGATTTTTGAAGGTGCTTATTTGGATTAAGAGCGAGAAGGAGAAGAATGGAAGACAACGACGAGTTATGATTAATCCTATTAAACAATAAAATAAAATGTGCTTGGCTACTTGGTCAGTCATCAGCTCTGCGTCTTCTAGTTTTCGTTTCCATTGCAGGAAATGCGCACGAAGTAGAAGTGGGAATCAGAGAAGCCACAGGGTCGTCCTTTTTTACTGCTGCGACTAATGGGATGCAGCGTGGATTAAAACTTTCACATACATATTTAGACAGATCTATAGGAGCTCCTTAATTTCATTTTAATGAGAGGTAATTGCTCACCCTCTCGCATTTCTTGTTCCACACACCATTGTGCCCTCAACCTCAGTGCCACATTAATCCTTGGACTCGTATATTATTTATTGGTGCATACGTAGGTATAAAATAAAATTTCAACAACAAAATCCTGGAATGAACCAGTGAAGTGAACTTTTGAGCACAAAAAGTGACAGGGGTTACGAATGTAAGGCACCCATCCAGTGGATGGGTGCCTTCATCATCAGCCAGCTTTTCGGCATCGCTTTTGTATGTGTAAACCAGAGTAAAAGATCTCGACGTTTTAATGGGAGTGTGGACTCCAAAAGGAGAAAAGGAAGAAAAGCGGCATCATTTTGTGTAAAAGATAGAAAATGCAAACATTTTGAAAATAAATTGATAAAGAAGGAAGCGAGTGAGGAAGAAGGAGAGGGGAGATGATCAAAGTATGGATTAAGTAATCGCTCGCCTCGGTGTGCTTAATATTTGGAAAGAATGGTGCTCCCAAAATTCGATTTCAACAAAATTCGACTGCATTTCCACTTTGCATACTAATTCGAAACTGGGCTTTGCTCATGAAAAGGATCCCATCGTGCAGTTCATAAAGAAAAACTCGTCTCGTCTGACCCGTTGAATTGTTTCAAACAGACTGAAATTTGTGAAACGGATGATCAAATCTTCTTTTGCGAGCGAGCTCGTTCATTTCTCATTCGTTTATTGGGATTAAAAGGTCAGTCAGATCAGACGAGGTGAAAGATGCCTATCCCACATCTCCCCCTCCTGCAGCAGCCTCAACCTGAGAGAGAGCGAGAGGAGAAAGTCAGGAGAAAGGCATTAAATTTTGCAGTGGGACATTCCATTCTTCTTCTTCCTCCTCTCCACGGTCTTAACGCCAACAAGGCAAGAGGCAGACGACGCGTATTTTATAAATGAGTCGGTCGGTCGGGGTGAAGACGTGACACGTGATAAATTAAGAGAGCGGAACAGCCCACACCACCCGGCCATCCATCAATTAATCATCGCTCAGCTACACCCGGTGCCCCACCAAAAAAGCAAACAACAAGGAGAGCACACACATTTCATATGTATCCGCACATGACACACGGCTTCACTTCATTACTTCAGATTGGGCGCAAAAGTCGACTCCTCGTTTCCCCTTCGAACCCTTGGTCCTGATTTCCGCAATGTTGACGGCATCAACTCTGCCGAGCCGACTCCTATCACACTCTTTTCATAATCATGCTGATGGACGATGTACGTGACATGTTGATACAGATTTTACGTTCCCACGCCGAGCAGAACACGGCTCCCTCGTCAGGAGGATGATCTTTGAGAACTTGATGAACTAATTCAAGTTTGCTGCACTCTCGTTTTATTTAGAAAGCGAGGGGAGTTACCACGCAAGTCCCTCGTGTGCTGGACCTCCTTGAGAGTGAGTGAGACCGTAAGGAGAGAGAGACGTAGAAAATAAACAACCACGTCGTCGTCGTCGTCAGTGTTTATTCCGGGCGAACGTGCCGCAGTAAAAGTTGAAGAGCCGTGTGTTCACAACAACCACTTAGAGCAGGAGAAAGGATGTGGCCAGAAGATCACGTCGAGTCTGACCAGGCCAACGAACGGTGGTGAAAAGCAGAGAACTAGAAATATTTAGGCGTATATAGCTGCTGTGGAAAGTGATTTTTGGGATGCTGCATCTGGGCTGCCCCGTGTAACGAATGACACTAATTGCCCTCTTCACACGTTATTATTATTACGTGAAGATAAGAGCAGGCAGATCGAAGCTCCAGAGAAGAAGGAGTCATTAGCACCAGTCGAGTAATAATAAACCCATGGCTAAATAGAGATTCAATTAAGATGGCGATGCTAAGTAGCTTTGGTGTGCAAGACATGTGTAGCATCGCCTCCTAACTTTACTCTCACATGCGTTCACTTTTATTTTGTGAATATTCGAAAACCAAACTGCAACAATGGCCCGCGAGAGTCTGTATATTTACGCATGAGAACTTTCCTTCCACATACTTTTTATTCTTTTTTTATTAATAAGGAACAATGGGAAGTGTCGGACGAGGCATCGAACATGCGACGACGACGTCTCTCTCTCTCGAGTCCATTATTGCACAAAAGAAGTTAATGGAAAAGTTGCCCACGATATATTACAACTCTTGATCTAATAATGAGGAAACTTGGAGCACTTTCTTTCCCTCGGCCTCTCTGGCTAAGCTTCGTGTGGGGGTGGAGAGGGGGAGGTGGGTGAAGTGGCCTCTCGTCTCGACAACGACGAGTGGTGAGTCATGGGTGACGACCACTTTTTCTGAAGGACTGACATTGCCAGACCAAACTTAATGATAATTTCCCCCAATCACCCCTTAAAAATTGGAAGAAATGAAAATCTCTGACTTACGACAAGACACTCCGAATCCTGGCTGCACTCTGGCTGCTGCTGTCCACTCGGATTCCACTCCTTCGGGACAGTCTGTGCAATAAAGAGAAAGCAATCATGTTAGTTTAGCTTGTAAAAACCGGAGAGTATGAAGTCTAATTTGGTATGGGTCACTTGGCCGGTCTCTATCTGGTCTCTATCTGGTGGTGGTCATGCTTCATTAGCCGTACCACTCCTCCAAACCATCCATTCAACACTATCTCCGTCTTCCTTTCTCCATCCACTTTCTCTCTCTCTCTCTCGTACAATATTTGCTCAACAAGGCTCTGTGAGAAGGAAAACAGGTTGACTTTGTCCAGTCCAGATTTCCCATCCTCCTCTTTGTCCCTGTCAAAATCTCTCTCTCGACTCGACAGCCATCGATCCCTGCACCCATTTTATTGGAGAGAAGAAAAGACTCGGCTGCTGCTGGCGAAAAAAAATCCAGACGGATTACATCCAGGTCGCAGGAGGAGGACAGAGTCGCAATGTGCACCCGGATTGTACATATCTCGTCGCAGAATGAAATACAATTCAACTCGAGACAGGACTTGGTTGTATTTTCGTCTAAAATGTGACGAAATGTGAGGGAGACTGGCCGCTGAGCTCTCAATGTTATCTCATCATCGTCCTCCTTCTCTTATCCAGTCCTCCAATCTTCTCCTTTAAACTGCTCATATTGTTATATTTAGTTATCGCACCATTTCCTTCACTGAAATCTCCAGCACCAGGGAAATGTGTGTGTAGCATTGTGGAGTCTCATAAAAGAGATAACATCACACTTATGTTCCCCACTCATTGAATGCTCACTTAAACCCAAGAACTGAATCCATCCAGGAGACGAACTTGGAATGAAAGTGATCACATTTCCTTCTCCAATAATTTCGAGTAATTGGTCGGAAAATTGGGACCTGCTTCGTCCCTCATCATGACGAGGAGGGTCTCCAACTCATGGTATTTCGTACCACTAAAGGTACAAAATTATTACATGTTACGCTGCTCCTACCGGAGTAGTCCTACCTTAAAATGTCTCCATTCTGAGACGAAGTTCCGTATGAAAGAGAGTGTGAGAGACGAGTAACATGAGACGATAGCCTCCAAATCCACGCCTCATCCTGTTTATTTCTCCCTTTCTTAAACGGTTTACAAACATTTGGATCCTTTTGTGCCGCCTTGTTATACGTCGTTTTTGTTGTGTTTGCATGGGAAAAACAGTTCTGAGATCGGATGGACCTCTTTAAACCCCATAAGCTGCCTGCCACCCTCTCATATTGCCCACGCACCCGTCAATCCAGAAAGAAACTCGCTCCGATGTCATCTCCTCCGTCGTCGCCTATTCAAACAAGGCTCTGCATATGTATTAGAAGCATAATGACCATGCAGACGCTGTTGCTACATGCGTGTCATTCGGTGCATATTTCTGGTGCCGGGTTAGGTTTTCGACAGCGATGTCAATCTCCAGGTATATATCTGAGGAGGGGAGCTTGCGAGGTTGATAATAACAGATATTGGTGCCCTTTGGATATGTGGTAGGGACCCATGAGTGTACTAAAACCCTGAAGTAGTTTGACTCCATGGCCACATTTGCGCCCGCCACACCCACTCAAAAATGTCCAAAAAACGCTTTCACCCCAGTTTTCACTCACTCAAATCCACGCCAAAAATCCAATTTTACTCGGATTTTGAAATTTCTTTCACCATTATACTCCCAGATAGTTGCTTTCTTCAATCCAATATCAAACTCAATTTTATTGATGATTATTTCGCAAACATAATTTGTTTTGTTGATGACTACAACAATGCTCATTCAGAATTTTAAATTTTAAAAATACTAAAAATTTCGAAAAAATTGAGTTTGATATTGGATTGAAGAAAGCAACTATCTGGGAGTATAATGGTGAAAGAAATTTCAAAATCCGAGTAAAATTGGATTTTTGGCGTGGATTTGAGTGAGTGAAAACTGGGGTGAAAGCGTTTTTTGGACATTTTTGAGTGGGTGTGGCGGGCGCAAATGTGGCCATGGAGTCAAACTACTTCAGGGTTTTAGTACACTCATGGGTCCCTACCACATATCCAAAGGGCACCAATATCTGTTATTATCAACCTCGCAAGCTCCCCTCCTGAGATTGGTTTGATGCTGCACAAAGGTCGGATAAATGAAGTCGCCCTCCTTGCTCCGACTTGATCTCGCGGAGAGGAGGAGAAGGAGAGAGAGGAGGAGAAGGAGAGGAAAGTAGATTGCATAGGTTTAAGTGGGATTTTGAAGAGAGAGGCCGATTTAGCAAACCTGGACGACCCGACCAGGAAATTGAATGTAGTAGTACTTGGACTTCTTCTTTTCTGCTCCATTTATCGCGAGAGATTGAGCCCATTCAACACCACCAGCAGCACCACCGGGGACGGATCCAACGTATATTCGTCGAGAGACCAAGAAATGGAATTGGATCACGATCTCTACTCAACGGAGGAAAAAGTCACCAAACCAAACCAAATTGAGTCGTTGCTGGTGGTGGTATAGGGACGGAGCTTATGTGTTTAGCTGCATGGGAGGGAAAGATGTCGAATACGGAATTAATCACTGGCTGGACTCACTCACTGCGCACTGCATGAGGAGAAAGAAGAGATTTGGGACGACTTGGTGAGCCAAATCAAATCAAAAGATTACAGCCGACACAAATTTCGGAGAAAGGAAGGATTCCACCGAGCAACAAGATTGGACCAAAAACTCACTCGCGACGAGAGCGAGGAGAGTGACTAAACACAATGCGTGGGTGGGTGTGTAATTGGAGCCCGTTAGATAGAAGTGGTCCTTTGTTCAATAATGAAATAATGTAACTCCATCCATGCACCATTTCCGAGGGAGAGAAAGTGATGAATTTGGATTAATGAGGATCGAGGTCGGGACTCCGGGGTAGTCCTCATCTTTGAATAAGTCATGTTTGCACTAGTCAGAACAGAAACCAAGAGTCAGAAGCATAATGATTAATTGTTTTCAAACTCCAGACCCGACGACCCCACCACATCGACACCACTTTATGAATAAAACAATGCACACTTCATCCTCCTTCCTCTCCGCGTCCTTTTTCTAACGACACACATAGCCAACAACCAGGCTTAAAACCTAGTGAATTTCTCATTATCTCATCGTCGGAAATTTCTGATCCTACGACAATTCCAATTCGGTGCATGCATACACTGCTCCTCCAAGTCTTGCCTCTTGTTCATTCTTTTCTTAATACAAGAGCTCGGAGGAAGCAGGCAGGCGAGATATGAAGTGAGAATCCAGCTGTGCCTACGACGACGACACAGGACGCTGGCCTGTACGACGGAGAGTGCAAAACTGGTTGACAAAGACGACCTAGAAGATCAAGAATCTCATTGTTCCCTTTCCTCCTACAAATATATTACCAGGACGGAATAAAGCCAAGTTGGGGAAGAAAAGCGAGCAAAGAAAAAGTCTCGAGGTTTGAGATTGCCTTCGAATTCTCGCCCTCTTCGTGTGAGCCAAGAATCCCATCGGATTACACGACGACAAAAGTCAAAAAATTTAATGTTGAGGTGTTCTCTCTCACACCGAGGGCTTGGTCCTCCTTCCATCACTCACTTCCGCTCTCAAACAACGGAACACTTTTAAGGTAAACATTAGCAACAATGCACAAGGAGCAATTCCACCTCCAAGAAGAAATGTCCTCTCCTTTTTTATGGGAAGGCCGCAGAGTGAGGAGATTATTATGATTTCACAGATCAGGATGATGAGAACGGCCAAGTGGCACGACGTGAATTTGGGTAGAAAAATGCCATGCACATTCTAAAACGTACTATCTGAAAATCCAAGGCGAAGGGGAAGAAAGTTAAGAGCGAGGATGATACCACTTGTAAATTGACCATTGCAGCAAACAAATTTAAGCTGTGTGTAAATACTGTGTAGAAAATCCTGCTGGGCTTCATCACCATTTTTTTGTAGGAGCCATAAAGTGTCAGCAAGTTCGTTTTCATTGCCTCATTTAGAGGAGAAATTATTATGTTTCCTCCAAAACGGAGCAAGATTTACTCGACGACGACGCACATTTTGCATTCAGCATCATCATCTCGAGATTGATGAGCCCTCAAATTGCTCGTAATGAGCTCCAGTAGTCAGTTACGTCAACAGAGGCACACATATTGCAAACTCTAGCTCATGTAAAAAGCAGGAGCTGTGAATAAGGCGACGAGGACGACGACGGATAATCTTTTATTTTCATCCCAACATTTCTCCCCAAACATTCTCGACTAATGAAGACGGCGTTCATCACATTTTCAAAAAATGTCCACAGTTTATAATCAAAAGTTCGACTTGTGCATATGCAGTAATTAAATTTCTGTAATTATCGTATCTGCCCCTTCGACTGACCACATGGGTGAGATTTGGTGGACTTGTTGAGCCCATGCTTGCAGTGCTAATTGGCGAACCTGAGCGTTGTGTAATTGGTGGTGGGTTGTGGTTGTTGCGTAACGAAGGGGTGTGGAAGTTGAAGGGGAGGAGTTTTGATGGCCTGGGAGCCAGAGCGGTGTGATCCTTGCGGCTTATCACGAATTATTATCAGTTGAGAGTTGATTTGATGGACCCACGCATCAACAACCCACCACCGGTTCATACTTAACTTCATTACTGCACTTTGGTGCTACTTGATCGACTGGACGCAATTATTACACGGTAGCAAAGAGCTCTCTCTCTCTCTAATAAGCACGGATAGAAGGAAAGCAGTGCTGGTTTTAATCGGAGGCAGGGTGCAATGCTAATGGTGGCCTGTGTGGGATGTGAGACAGTGTGTGTCATGTCAGGAATGAGGTAGCTTTAAGTAGTTTTAGTTGTAATGTAACGCGATAAAGGTTTTGATGGGCGCTCTCGTCTCCATACTAATTAACACAACCCTCTCTCTCCCTCTCTCTCTTTATACGATGGTGGGGATAAAAAATGCCGACAAGACGACATTGCGAGAGGAGAAAGAAAACCTTTCGTCGGTTTGCAGCTATTGTCTCAAATGCAACACTATTTAACTGCGGCTCGAAGATGGCCTCCCAACATAAATGGTATCCCACGCCAAGAGACTTTATATCATCGCCGTCCGTAAACTGAGTGACAGGAGACAAGAACCAACAACTATCGCAGACGAGACGAAGAAGAAGATGAATAAGAAGGACGAATAAGTGGCAGTGATGTGGTTGGTGTGGTTTTAGTTTGCGGTTGGTTGGTTGGTTTCATTACAGCGCGACATGATGATGATGATGACCACCCATTGTGCCAAGTCACTTGTCCACCATGACGGATTCAACTGATGAAGATAAGCAAAGTGCGCTTTATCACATTCACCAAACAAACACAAGAAACCAAGAAACCAGAAGTCATGCCGGATCAGCCTCGTCCACTGCCTGCCCATCTTGGTTGAAACAATGGGAGAGACAATGGCAAGAGGGCGAGCAGAATAAGGTGTGAGTCTTGAAGTGTATTTATTATTGTGCGTCGCATTGTCGTCTAAAAATGGACACGTTTAGAGGAACTATTATCCTGTCTAATGTGACACTGATCAGAGGGGCAAATCGAGATAAAGGAGAGATTCATTATCCTCCCTCCTCCTTAAATAACCATCGCCATCGTCACCAGGTTTTTCTTCTGGGTGTGGCGATGGTGCTCCGTCCTTATCGAGGAGAAATCAGAGGGAAAGGCTGTCGTAAACGGGCTGAAAGCATGCACACCATCACTTGGTTTGTCCATCAAGATAATTAAATCAAAGTGAGAAGAATGAGGACCATAAGTCACTCGGCTTCTGCCATCGTCGAGAGAGAGAGAGAAGAAACGCCACCAGATTTGTCTCCATCTTCTTCTTCCCAGTGAAGAAAAAGGCCATCAGTTTAAATAATTAAGTGGCCATCTCTCTCTCCCTCGAAGGAAAGAGGCGTCTCTTAAAACGTTGGCAATGAATTTCAAAATTGCATCAAAATCTTTTCCGGCCGTGTCGAAACCTACCATTCGTGTGCGTTCCCATATTTCATTCGTCTTTTTATAACCCAAGATTCCGTTGTGCATTATTCTGAAGCGAAATGTGAGGAAGAAGAAATGAAATGAGATCCTGTCCCCTCACCCGCACGCCGTAAACGCACAAACATTACTATCCAAAAATGTCAATGTGCCCATCATGTCGTTTGACATGGCATGTCTCTCTTCGAGCAGGAGGACGACAAATGGCTTAGGACACGATACTTTGGGAGAAATTACAGAGTTTACATCTTCCCATGAGGAGAAACCTGGCGTGGCAAGATGGGCACGAGGAGTCTCCCATTTATTTTGTTATGTCACACATTTTCGTCTCAGGTCGTCGGAGAGAGAGAGAGAGATGATGAGACCCTTTATTTTATTGGGCCTAATTACACCAGAGCACAACACTGCGTCCGTCCGGCCAGGTTATACAATTTTATGCTCGCCAAGTTTAGGAGGGCCATCATTTTCAGGAGGACCCAGGGTAGATATTATTACTACCACTCCCAGTAATTATTCGCCCTCCGTCCCCGGTCGCATGATCTCGACCATTTTTCCACCGCCTTTGTCCTCGCCATCATTATTCCCCGTCCTCTCGCCATGTGAACCGAAAAGGAGCAGAATATCATTGCTCTTCGTCTCAGTACCGTAACAACAGTGGTATATGGTGGTACCAAATACCAGGCCCGGGGCCCGCAAGGGCCCGGGCCGGGTCGCTAGCTTTACACTAGATATAATGGACTGTTTTTAGTATTAAAGATTTTACAAAAAAATTATTCCACGCAAATAAATTTTTTTACATCTAACGTTGAGCTGGTAGATCTCATTTGTTTTTCTTGTGTAATTATTTTTATATGAATTTCATTGGCTTACACTTTTGTATGGATTTAGAGCAAACATTCTGTGTAATTTTTTGATTTAATAGTTTGACTTTCGAATTTTAGTTAATATGCAAGATTCTGATTTTAACCGATACTGCATTTAAAAATTCATTTAAAAGCGAAATTAGGCTCATTAAAGAAAACCTAAAGGTATGGGTCGAATTATTTCTCTGCATTAGCAATTTAAAATTTGCAAGGTCAAAATCGGAGACGATCACTTCATGCCTTCGCATTTTTACTTACAATTCCGTCATATGTAAATTAGCTGACACCAAATTTTTTCAACATTTTTGTATATTGCTACTGTACTTTTTTTGTTGGATTGTGGGAAATTCTGTGTACGTAAAGAGTTGGTACATTCTTAATTTCTTGTAACCGAAATATGCGACAGGAAAAAGGCACTTTTAAAAAGATACTTTTTGACAACTTTTGACAACTTCAAATACGCCTTGCTAAGGGCAAATTTAATTTAACCCAGGGGCACACATGTCAGTCTCGTTCAAGTGCCGGGGGATTGGAACTTAGTACCTGGGAAACGTCACCCAAAAGTTCCGATTCCCTGGACTTTTTAGTTATGCAAGTTACAGGGAAACGGAACCCACTTGTCGCAGGATTTAGCGGGTTTCGATTCCCCGGTACCCTATTAGACAAAAGTTACCATTCCCCGGAACCCAAGATTTTTCTTCGATTTTTCATAAATTGGATATATTTCAGGAAAAAAATTTATTGTCTCAAATTAACCTCCCACAAATGAGGAAAATTGGATAAAAAAATTAGAATTTTTTATAGTCGCGCAGGTTCCTAAAATCACAAATTTCTGACAAATTTGAGGAGCGGCAAGCTCAAAAAGGTACGGGGAATCGTCACCCAACAATTATTTTCTGGGAAAAATACGATTATTTTACAGTTATTGTTACAATTATTGCGTTATTATCGTGTTACAATTATTTTTCCCTCAAAATAATCGTATTTTTCCCAGAAAATAATTGTTGGGTGACGATTCCCCGTACCTTTTTGAGCTTGCCGCTCCTCAAATTTGTCAGAAATTTGTGATTTTAGGAACCTGCGCGACTATAAAAAATTCTAATTTTTTTTATCCAATTTTCCTCATTTGTGGGAGGTTAATTTGAGGCAATAAATTTTTTTTCCTGAAATATATCCAATTTATGAAAAATCGAAAAAAAATCTTGGGTTCCGGGGAATGGTAACTTTTGTCTAATAGGGTACCGGGGAATCGAAACCCGCTAAATCCTGCGACAAGTGGGTTCCGTTTCCCTGTAACTTGCATAAGTAAAAAGTCCAGGGAATCGGAACTTTTGGGTGACGTTTCCCAGGTACTAAGTTCCAATCCCCCGGCACTTAAACCAGACTGCTTGTGAACATATATAGTGTGCCTGTTTCAGGTCCAAATGTTTACAATTGTATGTCTTTTATTCTTACAGCTGGATGAAATTTTAAAACTATTTTCAGCCAGAACGTAGGATTTTCAAAATACTGTACGTTTTCGAATTTGTCAAGAAATCAAAAATACGTCTTCTAAGAATTAACTGGAATTGAGTTTCCGGACCTGCATTTTCACTAATTCCAAATGTATGTAGTTGGCAGTTTTCCAAACGTTTATGATAGATAGAAAGGTACTTAATAGAAAAGGGTTTTTGAACTTGTCAACTAAGCGAAAACCATGTTTCAAGCTATGAACTAGCGAACTAATTTTAAATTATGTATTTGGCAAATACTATTTGCTCACAGAAAGATAAGCTGATACGTATTTTTGCGATTTTTTGAATGTGCGTTTTTTGCATGTGACGAAATTATTAAATGTTTCTTTTCAGCGAAAATCCGAGGTTTTCAATGCGTTGTAACTTTCCCAATTGTAACTAGGGATGCACCGAGTGGTGAAAAATAAGACTCGGCCGAGTCCCGAGTACTCGGAAATTCCTGAAACGAGTATTCGGCCGAGCACCGAGTACCGAGTAATACATAACAATCGGGCAACATCTAATAACAATGGACACTTCCCAGCGTATTCTAGCTAATTTTGAAGATACTTATTATCGGTGAGAATACGTTTGGTGATATCCATTGCTAGTGCAGTTTATAAAAAAATCCTTAATATCGTCGTCGCTGATGAATTTCGACTTAAAATACGCAAAAATGTTACGAAGTTTGTTTTGTAAAACCAAAAATGCAGGAAAACTTCTTGAAATCAGTTTCATGGACACAATAATTTGTTAAAATGACCAACAAAATTGAGAAAATACTCGGCCGAGTCCGAGTAGTGAAAATACAGGCCGAGTACTCGGTGCATCCCTAATTGTAACTTGATTTTAAAATTAGTAATTTTTAAAAAATTCCTAAATATGGTCAGCTTATTTCCGTAAAAAAAACAGGTAAACATTTGTCAGATCAAAATCGGGTAAAAGTTATCCCCGTCTAACCAAATGATTACGAAATTAAAAAACTGGTTGTTAGAGATATAAAATTGTCGAAGGCGCTAAAACAATTGCACTGTGAGAATGAATTTCGGGATGTTTCTAAATTTAAGTCGGTGCCTAATTAAAAACGCACCTTAAAACCTAAAAAAGTACGGGAATATTTTGCATATTTTATGGTAATTTGAAAATAAATATAAGAAAATAAAGTTTAAAAAACTATAAAAAATAAAATTTAAATGAATACTATATAAAACATGTCCCCAAGGGTCGTTGACTCAGAGGATGGAGCGCATGTGCGCTTAGAGCCCATGCGCTCGGCTTGGTTTGACCTGCATATGAGGTCAGCGTTAGACCTAATTGGGCTCTATTTAGGGTGGTGGGAAAGTATGCCGAAAAGTATGTCATATTCGCGCATTTATCGATAAATAAATTATGAACACCTTAGTTGCAACTAAAGTGTTCATAATTGAATTTTCGCCGTCCCACCGATATTTTCAAAAATATGGCTGAGTTAAAAACGCAATAAATTTTCACTATTTTTCCATAGAACTGGCAAAATAGTGCACTCTTGATACCCGTAGAATATTATTGCGTTCTAGAATATGGTGCGAAAACGACTACATATCGAATACATATGTATATTGAACTTATGCAAGGGCCCGGTACTTAAGCTCATACCAGGCCTGGCCATTTCACGGTACGGCCCTGCTTCGTCTGACGGAGCAGTGTGTTTGTCTATTTGTCCCGATAATATACCATTCGCCTGACCGTCCACTTACTTATGTGGATGGCCTCTCTCAGGAACAAATAAGAAATTCAATTAAAAGTATGTACGAGGAAGAAAGGTTTCCGTCACACGGAAAGTGATGACTATATGAGCCCCATATTTACTGCTTATTTCCTCTCGTCATCAAAGAACGAGAAAGGAGTGCACGAGTCGTCGTCGTCCCACGCCACATTCGTCCATCAAACTTTATTAAATATTGAAGTGTCGTAAACTTTGTCTCAACAAGAGGCCCAAATAAAGGGAAACACAAACGAGGAGGCGAGGCGAGAGGGGAGTACAACTTGCGGGCAGGGAATTCGCCGTCGTCGTCGTAAACTCGGAGAGAGAAAGCGCTTTCATATTTGTACAAATGTGTGGCTTACCTCTTGGATACAGGTCGCCCTGCACTGGGCCACGTGAAGGGGTGAACTGACCTCTCCCACATCTTCACCTCCCACACCAGACCCTTGAATCGGCACACCCCCCGCCAACATCACCCCACGCCCACCAAACACGCTCAGACAGAGCAACACACGGATCCACATTTTGAATTTGGATCAACAGTGAGTACAATTCGCGAGGATTGGTCACGATCAACTTGAAGAGATAAACCACGATGTACACTTTTTCACTCTGGATGCAAAAAAAATTATCAATGTGTGGAAACTTTGAACCAGACAAGAAGGGGACTTCTTTGCACAAGGTTCAGTTTAAGAGAGAAGAGTTCTTTGCTTGTTGTGGCGTCGCTCGCAAAGTAAGCTCCGTCCTCGCCGAGGTTTCGAGTAGAACTGAAGTTGTGTGGAGGAAGGAAACCGGTCTCATTGCCCACCATTTGATCTCACTCGCTGTGATCAGTCTGAGATGCTTTCCTCTCTCGCTCTCTCTGCTGGGGAACCAAACTTTGGCTGTAACTCACTCACGAAGGCTGATTAAGGGCTTGCACATAAGTCCCTACGCATAAGTACCACAGTGGCCTTTGCCTGTGTGCATGAGTTCGTTGGAGGGAAGAAATAATGGGAAAGTGCTCGCCAACAACCTCAAAGGAATACATCCAACCAAGGATCGACGCAGGCAGGGGTGTTCAATTTCAGAAAACAACACTCACAACAACAAAATAGTCACGTTGTTTTATACCTTTTTCGAATCCCCCAAACTTCAATTTTCTTATGATTCAGCACAAAATTCGGGAAAACCGTAGTCAAGTCAAGATTAGCATCATCTGCAATGCGTGGTGTATATGTATGTATCTCAAACCTGTTGTGTAGTGGTCGAAAAGTAGGAACAATTCTGGAAATTTTTTCCAAAAAGCAAACTTCATTATACACATGATGCTCCATCCCGTTATTAATAATATTACTGCGTCGGTCGGCATTCATTTGTTCCCTAACTGGATGGAAGGATGACTATGAATAAGAATTCGAATATCGCGATGAATTGTTCTGGCTGAACTGACGGATGGTTTGCTACCCTTCACTTCTCATAAAGTGCTCACTCTGGGAAATTGGTGGGTTTGATGGATTGTAAACTAATCGTCGTTGGATGATGGACCCTTGTTGATGCGGGATGAAGAGTGACATGACAATAAAGGGTCATCCCACCCAGTCCACTGCTCAAGGCACGTACTCGTCTACATACGCCACCCATCCCATTCCCTTTCCACGTAAATATGTACGCATAGCAAAAGGAAAGATGTTCCTCGAGGATGTTTAAGTGGACAAATTATACTTTTGCCGGATGAAGTGACAATACTCGTCCATCGCAGCACCACGACCGTAGGGTTATAAACATGTCGATCCCCACCCATACATACGTGCACACATCATAAACAAATGCACTTTATTGCAGCACGCATAAATCAAAAGCCGACCCAATTTCTTGTCGGAATAAGGTCCGACTCATGTGTGTCGTACAGACCAGACTTTGTTGTACCGAGTTCGCATAGTGAAAGAAGGGTTCTCCTCCATCCAACACAGGGCTCAAGTATTTATTGGACCCTCTACAGCTCTTGCAACAATAAAACTTAATCCACTTTTGGGCATGCACATAAATATATTGCACCTACGCCGACCACAGCTTTCTCATACTCCTGCCTCCTCCTGCATGTTCAATAAAGCTGGAAATCCATCAAATGCGACGACGGGAAAAATTCGTGTAATAAAGGATTACAAGTGGATGCAAAGGAGCAATAAACAAAAGCACACCAATAAAACTGGAAATGGAAACAACTACTCATTTTCTCCTCCTCCTCAGCCAGCACCTACAGAAACATAGGGAAACTCTATGCAAGCAGGAAATATGTGCCCCTCTGGAAAGCTTTAAAATTTTTAGTTGGGAGTATTAAGGAATCAAGAAAAGTACACGAATGACGGATTAAGGCGAAAGAGTATTGGTGATTTTACGACCCTTGTTATTGTTGGTTGTTTCGTCGCCCTATCTGGTGGAGCATACAGCCAGCTTGGTTTTCGTTGGATTTCTTGAGAATGGGGATAACCTTACGTAATGCAATTCGGAGTGATTTTATTGAGTAGTTGAGCGAGCAGGAAATAATGACGCTTCGATTGGATTTCGCCCCATTCCAGATTAACTTTATGACTACTTACTTTCGCTGTTAAGTCCTCGCATACGTTGCCAAAGCCCACTGCTCTCGACGACCGACCGTATTCGAAATAGTTGGGATTGCCAATATGAATATCTATCTGGTGTTTGTCCATGCCATGTGGCAGGCCATTATTCTCCCAACTTTTGGTGCGGCACAGAAATTTAGCCCGGATTTATATTCATTTATATTCATTGGTTCAGGTTCATAGGGGGGCACAGAGGCTCGTTTAATGCGGAAAGAAAGTTATGTTGTGAGCTAACTTGAAAAGTTGTAATAAAACGAGGGCCATTTCGATCACCAATTTTTCTGCGAGACCCTCCGGGACCCATTTCGTCTCATCTCAACCCAGTGAGAGCAAACTTATCCATGACGTTGGCCTCAGCGCCTAGCACCTCAGGCCACAGCACCTAGCGCCTACTTAGTTGGCCACAGCGCCTAGCCCCTAAATAAGTGGGCCACAGCGCCTAACGCCTAAATAAGTGGGTCGTAGCGCCTAGCGCCTACTAAGTAGGCCACAGCGCCTACACTCAGCGCCTATGGGGTAAACTGAGATAGTCAGAGAAACATCGGTATAAAACAAGGGAAAGGACCCCTCTCCGATGGGGGAATGTGATACACCAAAATGTCGGGTTTTTCATGCTGATCACGAATATATAAATTTTTTGACCGGCAAATGTAAGGTCACAAGAAGCCAACATTTTTGGAAGTTTCAGAGAATTCCAAGTTGTCTCACTTCCCCCACGGAGGGAAATTTTTTGGGGTGAAATGAGATCTTTAGGGCAAGATAACACTTTTAGATTTTGTCGTAGAATATTGAACGCAAATTATTTTGCCGCAAAGAGGCAAATTTATTGAGCATTGCTAGAATATTGGGGAAAAGTGTGTCAACTATTATCGTAATTATGCCCCATATTGGGGTATTGTTCGTAGTAAGCGAGCGAAGCGAGCAGGTTAGGTTAGTTAAACTAGGTACGCGGAAAGCGTTGCTATTCTAGCTAGCACTCCTACCTAGCAGTCCTAGCTAGCATTCTTAGTTAGCAATCCTAGCGAGCAGTCCTAACTGGCAATCCTAGCTAGCAGTCCTAGCTGGCCATCCTAGCTAGCAGTCCTAGCTGGCAATCCTAGCTAGCAATCCTAGCTAGCAGTCCTAGCTGGCAATCCTAGCAGTCCTAGCTGGCAATCCTAGCTAGCAATCCTAGCTAGCAGTCCTAGCTGGCAATCCTAGCAGTCCTAGCTGGCAATCCTAGCTAGCAGTCCTAGCTACCAATCCTAGCTAGCAGTCCTAGCTGGCAATCCTAGTTAACAGAAGAACTAGCTAGGAGAGCTAGCTAGAAGAACTAGCTAGGCGAGCTAGCTAGAAGAACTAGCTAGGCGAGCTAGCTAGAAGAACTAGCTAGGAGAGCTAGCTAGAAGAACTAGCTAGGAGAGCTAGCTAGAAGAACTAGCTAGGAGAGCTAGCTAGAAGAACTAGCTAGAAGAACTAGCTAGGAGAGCTAGCTAGAAGAACTAGCTAGGAGAGCTAGCTAGAAGAACTAGCTAGAAGAACTAGCTAGGAGAGCTAGCTAGAAGAACTAGCTAGGAGAGCTAGCTAGAAGAACTAGCTAGGAGAGCTAGCTAGAAGAACTAGCTAGGAGAGCTAGGTAGAAGAACTAGCTAGGAGAGCTAGCTAGGAGAACTAGCTAGAAGAACTAGCTAGGAGAGCTAGCTAGAAGAACTAGCTAGGAGAGCTAGCTAGAAGAACTAGCTAGGAGAGCTAGCTAGGAGAGCTAGGTAGAAGAACTAGCTAGGAGAGCTAGCTAGGAGAACTAGCTAGGAGAGCTAGCTAGGAGAACTAGCTAGAAAAACTAGTTAGTAGTAGCTAGAAACTAGAAATCTCAGCTTACCCCAGACATCTAACTTTACCTCAAAAAAATCATCCCCGTATTTCAGCTATATATGACATTTTCTGTAATTTTGCCAGTCTCGTATTGATGTTTCTCTGACTTTCTCAATTTACCCCATAGGCGCTGTGGCCAGCTTAGTAGGCGCTAGGCGCTACGGCCTACTTATTTAGGCGTTAGGCGCTGTGGCCCACTTATTTAGGGGCTAGGCGCTGTGGCCAACTAAGTAGGCGCTAGGTGCTGTGGCCTGAGGTGCTAGGCGCTGAGGCCCGCCACATAACTTATCCCGGCAGCACCAACTACGGCGCACTTATTGACTGATGCAACAATGAAATGACGACATGGTCCGATTGGTTGGCGTACTGAAGTCATCCTGCTTCTGGAGTAGGCGTGCATGCGGAAATGATGACAAAAGTTTAGAAATGAGATTCCGCTCGTTGTCGCAGGAAAAGTCAGTCTCCTTCAATTATTCCATTCGTCTCGAAAAAGCAGTTCACATTTTTCAGCCTAATTCTTGAAAGAGTTCAATTGTGCAAAGAATTTTCTAATTCGTTCCTTCTTCTTGCGAGGAGATTTTTTTTTGTGGAAAATTTGAGAGTATGTCGTCCACTCATTTCTTATCCCCAGCCAGAGAACGACCTTAATTATGTATTAACCCACGCTAACTAAAACTGGGGATAACATGCGATCAAGTAAATGAAGCAATTTCTGCCCGGCTGGGTGGATGGCGTGACCCTGGCAATTACGGAGGAGAGCAAAGTGATAATGAGGAGAAGAGGTCTGGTGGTGGTGTTACCTTAATTGAATTTCTTCCTTCACGCATGCAACAAGCATAATTTTTCTAAATTACCTCCTCCTTCTCCTCCCTTCCAACCATGGCCCTTCATCAAGAATGACAAATTTCAGGCTCATTTACATTTTCTGATAAAAATCAATTTAGTCCTATTCGAAATGAAATTGGGAGCAAAACAAAGGTCGAAATAGATCTCGTCTATTTGTATTGAAAGGGTTGAAAACTTGGCATCGTTATAATACCACTGACTATGAAATGGTGGTTGGTTTGTCTTTCTTGAACAAACAGTCCAGGCAATAAGCAGACTAAATGGTAGCAGGTGTTATTGAGGGCAATCTTGTGTCGTCCAAACAAGCATGCGATTGTCACGCTGTTGTCCTTCCACTAATTGCCCTCACTTACCTCTCACTGAACTGTGAGACCAATTACTTGTCCGATTTTAAAGTGCGATACTACCAGAGCTAGATTTGGCCCATGTCTTAATTGCTAAAGTTCTTATTTCTTCATTTTTGACATTTAGACAAATGAGACATGATCTGAAAAAGCCCACAATGCATATGTGCATGCATGATTTCACGATTGCTGATGCAGTGCACAGGTAAGTAAATAGTTTTATGTCAGAACTCCAACTTTAGGGAAGAAGGAGATCTAAGTAACTATAAGTTTTTCGTATTAAGTGAGTGATCAATTGCTCTCACTTCGTTGTTTTGTCACCTCGCCCTCATTACAGACTGTTCCTGCCTCCCTAATTACCCGCAGTCATCAACAAACAGTCACCACCACGCCCAGCATCCCCAAATGACTCCAAGCACAGTGTGACATACACTCCACCCACCCACCCACCCACAAATGACACACTTTCTTATCCAATCCCCATCTCTTTTACAACGCTCTATTTTCTCTGATCCCGACTTCGAATCGCAAAGTTCACGGCAAAAGAGTGAGACTTCTTCACAGATCCCCACCCCATAATCTCCCTTCCTCTCTTTCTCAATTTAATTTTAATTGGACACGCTTCACTTTATGTGAGCCAGTTCACCCTCGTAAATAGAAGCCAAGTCTAAAGGGGTGTGTGTAATAAAGGGCACTGCCAAGGTCTCCGAGATCCTTGTTTCACTCTCCCCTTCTAACCCTGGTTTCCTCACTACATGTGGATTTACCTGAGGGCATCTTCCCAACAACGAAATAGATCACTACTAACTATAATTTTACATACCCTTCCCCACACTTTTTGAGCAGGAGTAGCAGGAGTGGAGTCTCCTTTTCCTGTGCCCCCTGTCGACTGTATCAAATGTCTCATCGCAATAAAATCCAATGGGATGATAAAGTAGGGACAGCAAGACAAGGGATGCGTAACAAGCGAGACGAGAAACCCTGCCACCAATAAAACCCTTAAAGTCAGTTAAAGTGTTTTGAGAAGGTGTCCTCTCCTCCATAATTTCGGACGAGTAAAAGGGCTCCCACTGAGGAAAAAAATCCCTCATCTCGCATTTACCGTCCACAAAATGAGACAGCAACTTTGTCGTTGGACTTTTGGAGTGTACATACGGCCATAAAATTACAAAATGTTTCCCTTTCTTCATTTTATTGCAGTTTTCTTCTACTTGTCATTGTTACCTGAATGGTCCTCGGATAAAGTCATCACCTTTTCCCACTCGTCAATTAAATGGGCTATCTGCATACAAGAGAGGAAAACAACAATGTACATGCATACATAGCACGGTCTATATTTCAGACCAATTATCAAAAAAGAAACATGAACAAAATAAATAGCTGGTCATAAATCCAGCCAAATCTCACAGTTATTGTTTTATTACGGTTTTATTGCACTGTAGAAGATAACATTTCGAGAGAGAGCTGAAACTAACACAAAGAGTTCAAGCAACGTTTAAAAAACAGATTCATGCAAAAGTATTACTCTCAAAAGTACACAGGCAAAACCATCTGCTTACCATTTTTCTGCGTTTTATGTAGAATTTTGTGGCATCTAAAGTTTTTCATCAAACCTTAAACGTGAATTTCGGAAAGGAAATCATGAAATGCGCACAATGGTGATTGAAGTCGGAACAATTTGGAAATTGGTTCATTTGATGAAAAAAATGTGCTCTTGCTTCTGCTCATCGTATTGGAATGGATGGCTGCATTCGATTGTTGTCGGCATATCGGGACTAATCTGGACTAGCAGTGAGGCGCAGGGACCGTGTGATATTTATATGAATACAGTTAAAGCGTGGGGCACCGTGCTGAGGATATCGAATCTTGGTAGCTGAGGTATTCCGAGTCTGGTGGGTGGACAGGCTCATCCAAGCGAAGAGGACGAAGGGACGGAGCACAAAAGACAAAACAAACCAAGTCTTCTTCGACAGGTGGAGAGCGACCAAGGAAAAGTAAACCACGGCCACTTCGAGGCGAGTACATAATGGAATTGACAGATTACTCATTTTCCGCTTCAAGACACCAGGAAACAGATACCAAGATTGTGGAGTTGAGACTAAAGAAAGAAGCCGACGTGGGGCGAAAGGTGCGACGGACGGAAAGATGAGACGGTGATGACTTTGTTTGTGATTGGGCAAAAAGACAGGGACCGGTCATCACGGGACAAAGGAGAGATACATTTTTGGTGTCTATGAAACGGATCCCATAATTGGATCATAACAGAGAAAATACATGAAAGCCTCTGCCCACGCCATCATTGGAGAAATGCATGAATGGTTCCGGTTCAATACGCTTTCCTGCTTGGATCGTTCATTGGTAAACATGTGTTTATTACGCAATCCTTTAATTTGAAATAAGTCCAACAGAACTGCATAAAGAATGCTGAAAAATCAGATCAAAGTTGGGACGACGAGACCGGGGTTGGAACTCCCATGTCCATCAAAACCTGGACAATGCAGTCGCCCAAATGTTCCATGTCAGTGGGAAAGAGATGCCCAATATTCCCGATCCGGAAACAGTCTGCATTGGTCACCTTGCCCGGATAAATTAGCTGACCTGCAAGGACAATCAAGAAAACAATTTTTAAGTACAACTTTATTCCACATACGCTCCTCAATTATTTCTTCCCCGTTGATGCATGGAGAACTGATGCATTCTAATTTAATTAATTATGGGTTTTATCCTCCGCTCCATTTACCCAATTACTATTAAAAATCTTCCCCAATTTGCTCAGAACTACATTACGATGCTCTCTCACCCTAAAATTAACCCAATTTAATTTCTGATTATTCTAGCTTCTTGAATAATCCATCCAACCTTCTTTCTTATTATTTTTTGTCTAATGCTTGGCTCACCTCTGGAGCTAAGGAAGCTATTGTACGAGATAATCTAACCCTTCCTCTCACCCATGCAGCCAGCCTCTCAGCCAGTGCTTTGGCTATTCCACATTTTTAAAGAGAACGATTTTCTTTCTCTCAAACCTCTCGTCGTTGTCTTCTTATTCGACTCGTTTGATGGATGTCGGACGGATGGGTTGCTTCTTGAAGCCAACTATCGAATCGTCTACCCTTTTATTGTACAAAAAACCTCGACTGTGTTACACTCTGAAGGAATGAATTAATTCCATCATCATCGTCCCCACATCACATCATCCACGTATCCAATTCAAATAATAATAATTCGGGGTTAGACATTAGGGAAATTATTACGCATACGTAGCTAGCACGATACAATTACAAAAACATGTTGAAATCATTTAGTGGGATCTTCACCCTCAGAAAAAGCAGAAAAGAAGAAGCTATTCAAAAATCCACTTGATTCGATAGTGTTGTAAGAGCGAGAGACAAACATTAACGCATCGGATCCGGTTTTGTTTTACCCTTTCAACTTTTACTCCTCAACCTCGCTCAAATCTAATTAAGCAAGGAAGCCAGCAAAATGATGATGATGATGAGCAAGTTAAAAGGTGGAGTAATTAGGGGTTAGACTTTAGGAATATTATGTGTACATATCATGGAGAAAAAGTCACGAGAAGATGAGACGCCACAATGCACCTCCACATTAATCGGACCGATCCAGCACAATTAAAACAGTAGGACCACAAAAATCAGGAGGAGGTACCACAATTTAGATTATGAAGGCACGCAAGTTAATTAAAATTACTGAGAAAAGTGCTCCGGCCAACCACCACCACATCGCTACTTCCACCCATAATATCCTAGGCACGGATGCATATGAAAAGTGGTCACCGTACCTTTGTTGCTCAGCTCCTGGTAGAAGCGGTCAAAGCTGAAGGCTGGATGGGCAGGATACTTGAATGAGGTGATAATGTGACCATCATCCGAATCTTCTGGAACGAATCGCTCGAACCCCAACGACTTGAGTCTCCTCTTAATTATTGCATTGTTCTCTGCGTACCGTTTCGCCCTGGCCGGGACGCCACCCTCCTGCTTCAGCTCCCTCAAGGCTTGGGCGAAAGCGAGGAGCACGTGGGTGGGTGGCGTGAAACGGAACTGACCAGACGACTCCAACCCACGCCACTGTTCAAACAAGTCCAGGCTCAGGGATGCGCTCCGACCTATAAATACACCATCCACCATTTGCTTGACACGTTTGACGACATGTGCAGCTCCAAACACTTGAACTAAATTAATAATTAGGAAGGGTTGGAATGACAAATTCTCACCTTGGCACTGCTTTAGCTTGTTCTTGTCTGCAATCACAAAGCCGAAGCCGGGCACCCCTTGCAAACAGGCAGACAAATAGTGACAAGTATTAAAATATTATGACTACTTCCTCAACGGCTACTTGAGTCAACAATTGTACCGAAAATTGGCTTACCTTGGAGACACTTGTTGGCCGAGCTGATGATGAAGTCGGCCGTCTCGTAGTTCTCCACCACCCCTCCAAATGAGCTCATGGCGTCCACCACGTAGAACGTGTCTGGACCCAGACTTTTGACCGCGTGGCCAATCTCATCAATATGGTTCACCACCCCGGACGTGGTTTCGCAGTGGACCACGCACACGCAGGTCCACACGCCGGACTGAACCACGCGACGCACCTCAGAGAGTTGAACAGGCTCGTTCTCCGCAAACTCGACCACGGTGTGAGGAAGGTCGGCTTTGAGGCAAATCTCGCCCATCCGACGACCATACGCACCACTGGCCAAGATCAACACCTGCAAACAAAAACAATTGTTTCCTGTGGCAGGATGAATATGACTTTTACAATGGTGCCTTTTTTGTGCGGTCCGAAATCGACTGGAGCACGGATTCCACGGCGAACGTACCACTTCCTTGCATCAACACGGCAGTATACTTTTCTGCCGGGAGTTCTGCGCAACAAGATTGTAAACAAATGAGGATGAGGAATCATACACCGACAACAACCGAAACATTTAACTATTAATTCCCTCTCACCCGCAATGTCGACCAACTGTTCCCTTATGGATTTCACAAGGGCAATGAATTCCCCATCCCTGGACCCCAGATCTCGTGTCAGGGCAGCACGAACGGTTGGGCTGACGCCGAGGGGGCCAGGCGTGAACAGCTTCTTGCTCCTTCTCTCACCATCGTCCCCTCCTCCACCCCCCGCGGGAGTAGCGGACGGGGCTCCAACTGGAAAATCTGTGGATAAACACCGAACTAATCTTAAAATCGGAGGATGAAACCAGGGATTTAGAACGATTCTGAAGTTGTTGTTGGCAGTGAGCAACTTGTTGGCCTTGCACCAAAGGGAACGGAAACGACGTTGCATTCCTGTACTGCTGATGTTCCTGCTGCTGCTGTGGGCGAGGTGTTGTGCGTGGATGTACGAAATAAATAAGGAGATGTAGAAAAATGCGACATTTTACATGCAGCACTATAAGAATCTCAACCCATCTCATTCAATTGGACCAATAGACCATAAAACTCATCACAACAACCAGACGATCAACATCTGATCGCATCTTCTTATCACCTCAACCTCAAGTCCAAAAACACAACAACGCGTTGACATACAGAGAGGAGAGCATTATAATGTTGTATGATGTACACAGACAACAACAACAAGTCATCATAAGTGGACACGGATAGTGCAACCCATTCGCAGTAGGTGAAGTAACCAGTCATCATGGTCATCATCAATATATACATACTTATTTCATGATACGATATTGTACATACAGAATTACAGACTCTGAATGTCTCGATCAAGTCATGAAATGTGTCCGTCGGGCAACCGCTGTACAGATCAAAACTACACATATGTAAATAGTCATTAGGAAAGGATAATGCACAGTGTTCAAAGAGGCCAATTTATTGGAAGTAATTCCCCGAGCACTTTTCTCTTAATATTGTTGCATTTTCCGAGCTCTGGGGGGTCAAAGACGTGCCCATAAAAAATTTGACGAGCCACACCCACTTTGGGTGTGGTTTTTTCCTAGTGGGTTTAGGGTCAATCGCCCAGTCCAAACTTGTGTGCTAAGCGATTCTACACCTTCTAAAAAAATTTCATCAAAATCGGTCCATAAACAAAAAAGTTATTGCAGGTCAAAGTTTGGCGAAAGGCAAAACACCCCTACTTTAGGGGCGTGGTTCTCCGAAGAGTGCAAACTTCAAACTCTGAAAATGGTTGTAAATGATGGCCCCCCTTGGTGTGTACATATTCTGAAAAAATGGAGTTCTGAAATTTGCACATTTCCATGATACATGGCCGGGAACATTGAAAAAATTCATGTCGAAATTGTCCAAAACAGGCGAAACTCAACATGACGTAGAGTAGTAAAAATCGATATCTAGCTTCAGCTAGGGCTAAAAAGTGCGTCGCAAGTGAAATTGACCCATGTCGTAAGGGAATGGCGTCGACTTGTGGAAATTTCGACATGATCCTATAAAGCTCAAATTTAAAACCAATACTCCTCCACCATTCAAAATAATTATTCTAGCACTTTTGGCAATGTCGACAGCCCATTTCGCCGAATATTGACCTTTAAAATGTCTAAATTTCAAAATCGGCGAAATTGACTGTCGACATTGCCAAAAGTGCTAGAATAATTATTTTGAATGGTGGAGGAGTATTGGTTTTAAATTTGAGCTTTATAGGATCATGTCGAAATTTCCACAAGTCGACGCCATTCCCTTACGACATGGGTCAATTTCACTTGCGACGCACTTTTTAGCCCTAGCTGAAGCTAGATATCGATTTTTACTACTCTACGTCATGTTGAGTTTCGCCTGTTTTGGACAATTTCGACATGAATTTTTTCAATGTTCCCAGCCATGTATCATGGAAATGTGCAAATTTCAGAACTCCATTTTTTCAGAATATGTACACACCAAGGGGGGCCATCATTTACAACCATTTTCAGAGTTTGAAGTTTGCACTCTTCGGAGAACCACGCCCCTAAAGTAGGGGTGTTTTGCCTTTCGCCAAACTTTGACCTGCAATAACTTTTTTGTTTATGGACCGATTTTGATGAAATTTTTTTAGAAGGTGTAGAATCGCTTAGCACACAAGTTTGGACTGGGCGATTGACCCTAAACCCACTAGGAAAAAACCACACCCAAAGTGGGTGTGGCTCGTCAAATTTTTTATGGGCACGTCTTTGACCCCCCAGAGCTCGGAAAATGCAACAATATTAAGAGAAAAGTGCTCGGGGAATTACTTCCAATAAATTGGCCTCTTTGAACACTGTGTAATGGAGTCTTGAAGATGCGTCAGGGTTTGAAATTCAAACTTTGAATCTTGAAATGCATACACACAATTTTTGTTAATTTATCCGCACAACGGAAGAACCAGGTATTACATATTTACATATTAACATATTTATATGCGAGACGAATTAAAGTATTTATCTTAGGGAGCGTCCATAAATCACGTGATCGATTTTTGGACAATTTTGACCCCCTCCCCCCCTTGGTGACCGATGGTGATAAATTCATTACCCCCCCCCACGGTCACGTGACAGGATACACATTAAACCAACTTTTCGCCAGGTGTGATTTTTTGTGGCGGATTTTTTTTTCGCAAAAAGTTTTTTCGCCAAACTGACCTATTTCCGACAGGAAAACACATGGCACAAATTAACCCAAAAATAATATTCCTGGGCCATTTCAAATCCGCAGTTAAATTAAATTTTAAAATTATTGAAAGAACTATGTAACACTAATCAGTAAGTATATTAAGTAATTTAACATTCATGACATCTTAAGGACAACTGTGTAAACTTATTATCTGAAAGAATAATGAGAGTTCTATGAATGTGCACTGAAATTTGGAAGAGTGGTATATATACGCAAACCAGACCTACGTAAGATTGTCAAGTAAAAATTTAAAAAGCCGGCGTATTCGGATTTAAGATAAAAGAGGTTAATGATGTAAGTAAATACATATTATCAAATTTACTATTTACATCCGAAGTTAAAAGAAAATTTTTTCGTGGCATGTCACGTGACTGCCGGCCATTACCCCCCCCCCCTTGGTGATAATAGGTGACAAATTTCAGACCCCTCCCCCCCTCTTGTCGATCACGTGATTTATGGACACTCCCTTACCACAGTCTCCTTTCATGATGAATTCTGTTCTGTTTGCAACGGTCCACGGAGTTTTCGAAATTTGTCGCCTGATAGGCAAGCTAAGAAATTCGCCTTGTCGCTGTTACACGGAGATTGCTACACAGTATGAACGGAGGGTCCTGACAATACAGTATTCACGGCTCATGTCCGAAATTCATGAATGACTGTTGAACAAACAATATACCTCGTCTGCGATTTATTGTGTCTAGCTAGCTCTGGGTATGTACATGCATATGATGTAAATGATATGTGATTCATGGTATGTGTATACATATATAAATGGTGTTGGATTACTCTTATCGCCACCAATTATTTATCCAGCAGGATTAAGAGTTTCATATCATTTTCCAGCTTAATAAATCAATGCATGCACCGAAAGAATACTGAATTTTTGTTTTGGTTTGGAAGAAAATAAACAAATAAACCATAAACTTTATTTTGGGGCGACAGAAAAAAAGTTACGTAACGCTTGTCTCAAACCCGCTCCCCCATTCGTAACTTTTACGTAATGTAAGCTTTTCATGCATGAAAATCTCTCTTTTTTTGTGTTTTAAGTCGCCCCACTATTTTTCATTCGCGGTGGTGGTGAGTTGGCAGAAAGAAAGGCAATGAACAATTAACCTTGGTTTTTTAGTGAAGGTTAACAGGAGGTAGAAAAAAGTCGTAGTTTAGAATAGGAACAGAGCAGACTTACTGCTGAGACAGTGGTCCTAATAGTGGACAATTGGTGTAATAATTAGTGAGTTAATTGTGACAATAAATTGGCGTTGCATTAAAGAGATCGTCATTTGTTGTTCACATTATTTTGCACCGTTTCTCGGAGGAAAGCAGAAGTCTCATCCTTTCAACCGGCGAAGAGACTACACCCACCCAAACCTGAATAGGCTCGCTGCTGGTAGTGGGAGTGGCTATTCAAAATCATTGGCGCCCCCGGGTGGGGGGTAGTTAATTCGTCGATTTTGGAAGGTGTGTTCATCCCATTGTGGCCCAGTGCAGACGGTGGGAGGAGAAGAACGACATCGTCGGACCAGGAAGTAGGAGATAAAGAGTTTGCGGTTTACTGTCGCCCTAAGGACAGTCAATCCAGGTCCGTATCGTTCAGACGTTTGGTTTGTCATAACTAATTGGTTTTGTTCTGTTGGGTCTGTTGGTCTCGAGATTTGAAGAGGAAATAGAGCAGCCGGGTCGTCCACTCAAATTTGGATTTTAAAGAAGGAGGAGGGGAGGACTCAGCCGCAACTCGGACCGCAGGACCACAACATTTTGGAAGAGCAGGCCGGTGTCGTGCTGGAAATCGACACGCTGAGTACATAGTGGTTAACTCCCACCGGACGGGAGTATAGCCAGGTCATATTGTTTCAATTCTTGTCGTGCGTGAATAATTCCTAAATATGTGGGGCCTTTTTAATCAGGAAACAGTAAGAGGAGGTGGAGGGACCAGAGCGCGTAATCAAGAGGAGTTGGAAGAGGAAGAAGACGTCGTTGTTCCTTCGCCACAACGATTACAAGATGCGCCGCGGTCACCACCACTACGAACGCCGAGAGTGCAACAAACCCCATTTATGCAAATGAAAATGAGAAGAAAAGTGTCAATAAAGTTATTGAACGAAGATATGGAAATAGCACGTCAAGAATTAGCCAAAGCACAGCCGGACCAGGCTATTCTCACTCGGAAGTTGCAGACTGTTCAACAATTAACAGAAGAAGCAGAGCACTACGCGGGTCAAGTTCTCGACCACTACGTATTACAAAATCTTGAAGATAAGTTTCGGCAAAGCAGAAAGAAGTGGCGAGAGATAAATGAAGATTCACTTGAGATGATTCTACGGATTAAGACTGCGATTTCAACTCCCAGTCGACCGGAATCACCCGTCGGAAGTGCAAATAGTCTCGGTTCGAGTGGAGGTGAAAGAAGAGTTAAATTGCCCAAATGCAATTTACAGAAATTCGACGGGAAGATGAGGAGCTGGCTCGGATGGTGGGCACATTATGAGTTAATTCATAACGACCAGTCATTATCAATTCCCGACAAATTCCGATACCTCATTGAGTCCATGGAAAGTGGAACTGAAGCAGCAGAAATTGTAGGAAGTTTCCCAAAAGCCCCTCAAAATTACCAAAAAGCCGTCGACATGTTAACACAGAAATATGGAAAGAAGGACATGCTGGTGGCAATGTACATGACAGATTTGGCCGAGCTACTATTCAACAAAGATAAGAGTTCGATTTCGAAATTCTTCATGGCCCTCCAAACTCAACTGCAGAATTTGGAGTCACTTGATGTGAAGTCGGAGGAGTCGTCGCCATATTTACTCCCCATGATCGTTAAAAGTTTGCCGAAGGAGACGCTCGCCACGTGGTTTCGTTCTCCTCTCTCAAAGGTGGATGGGTCAACTCTCGTCCCTCCTAAATCAAAATTAGAATGCTTACTGGATTTTTTGAGAGATGAGATGGAGAGCGAATGGAAGATTGAGATGACGAGCGGGGAGAAAGAAAAGAAGAAAGCCGGGCAACGACATTCTCCAAAGATAACAGGTCACAAAGAAGAAATCGCAACTGCAGCAGGGCTCGTGTCAACTACAAGTCCGAGTTCAAGTCTATGTATATTTTGTGGAAAGAGTCTTGCCAGCAATTTATATTATGCGGCTCAGAAGATGAGTTATAAAGAGAAGGAGGGCAGGATAAGGGATAAGAAAGTTTGCTTCACATGCTTCAGATTTGGACATCGAGCGGCGACGTGCAAAGCAAAAATACAGTGCGGAATTTGTACGAGACGACATTACAGTATCATGTGCTATAATCATCCTTCAAATAAAAACAATGAAGTAAATAGTGCAAGGAGGGATGATACAAGTCATGAACAATTTGGAGGACTACAAAGTGGGTCGTCTAGCGCCATGGCGAGTCAAGAGTGTTCCGGCGCAGTACTCTCAAGAACTTTGTTAGTCAGATTGTACGACAACCGTGGCAGATACAGAGTAGCAAGGTTGCTCTTCGACGCATCGCACGGTTGTCACGAAAGAAACAGTCAGAGCGTTGGGGTTGAAAGCGATGGGAGCATTCAGACAAGCCAAGATGATTTATAGAGGGGGTGTAACTGAACAGATGCTTCATCACAACTACCAACTGAAAATTGGAGACCTCAATGGACGCCACACTAGAACCCTCGTGGCGCATGATGAAGAAGAGATTGTTGGATTTATTCCGCGAATACCACGAGGGGAATGGATTAAGGAACTCGCACGGAAGAAAGTTTCCGTTACGGACTTCAGCTCAGCAAATCCAGAAATCGAAGTTTTGGTCGGGAACGACTACGAGGGCATGTTAATGACCGGCCGCATTGAATCGCTAGAGTGTGGAGTAACGGCAATACAGTACGTGTGGGGGTGGGCGTTATCAGGAAGAAGACCAGAAGGGGTAAATACCGCAGCAGTTTCAATTTCTCTTCTCTCGTGTCAAGAGTCAATCACTTCGCTATGGAGCCTCGAGAGTTTGGGCATTACAGATCCAGCGGAAGTGAAGAGCAAAACGGAGAGAGAAGAGGACACATTAAGGAAGTTTCAAGAAACTGTCAAGCAGAATGAAGAGGGGCGGTATTCCGTTCGACTTCCGTGGATAGTGGAGAACCCCAATATTCCAGACAACCGAATAATAGCAGAGAAGAGGCTGGTGTCTGGAACCAAAAAGCTATTAGAAAAGAATAAGATCAATGACTACGGAGTGTTATTCAAACAATGGGTGGAGGAAGGATTTGTAGAAGAGGTCAGCACTCAGGATAACTGCAGTAAGGAGAGAGGCGTGCATTATCTTCCCCACCATCCGGTATTCAAGCCGCAAAGTTTGACCACTCCGGTGCGCCCAGTTTTCGACGCCTCGTGTAAAACTGGACGCAACCCGTCACTGAATGACTGCCTGGAGAAGGGGCCCAACCTGCTGGAACTAATCCCCTCTTTAATTTTACGCTTCCGGGAGAAGAAAGTTGGAGTAATAGCGGACATCCGGAAGGCGTTCCAGATGATAGAGGTGGATCCAGTGGACCGGGATTATTTAAGATTTCTGTGGTGGGAGGACGAGACGAAGAGAACAGAAATCAAGATTTTTCGGCATAAGAGAGTCGTCTTTGGAGTGAATAGTAGTCCATTTCTATGGGGAGCGGTCATATCATCGCATCTCGACACCACCGTGCCCGAAGAGAAAGTGGTAGCGAAGCAAGTGGCGAAATCATTGTATGTCGACAATCTCGTCACGTCAGTGGACACGGTGGGAGAATTAGAAGATTTGAGAGAAAAGGCAACCCGACTTCTCGCCTCAGCAAAGATGGAGCTCCGCCAGTGGGAGTGTAGTGAGTGCCAACCTGGACCTGGCAGCGACTACATCTCTCACTCGGTCACGAGCGTCCTCGGGATGAAGTGGGATAAGGTGCAGGACTGCCTATTTGTCAATATTCCGAAGATTGAACTACCGGAAGTTATCACGAGAAGGACACTTTTGTCGCACACCCAGAGCGTGTTCGACCCGATGGGATATCTTAGCCCCGCCACCATCATCCCCAAAATATTATTGCAAGAATCGTGGAAAGTGAACAAATCGTGGGATGATGGTTTGGATGAGAAGATGCAGAGAGAATTTAGAGAGTGGTGGGGCCGCCAGATTGGATTAATGGAGAAAGTGTGTATCCCTCGGTACATTGGAATTGGAATTCGGACTACCTACCAACTTCACGGGTTTTCCGACGCAAGTAAATTTGCATACGCAGCGGCAGTATTCGTAAGAGTGGATGACGGCGAAAGGATCAAGTGTCATCTACTTCAAGGAAAGTCAAGAGTAGCTCCATTTCGACCTACCACCACAATACCGAGATTGGAATTAATGGGATGCGTCATATTAGCAAGATTGATGTCGACCGTGGTGGAGGCGTTATCATTGCAGTCAATTGAGAAGTTTTATTGGAGCGATTCGTCTACTGCGCTAGCGTGGATAAAAAGAAATAATGAGTGGGGGACATTTGTGGGAAATCGCGTAAAAGAAATCTGCAAATTGTCGTCCCCAGATTAGTGGTCACATGTCCCAGGAGTGATCAACCCAGCGGACCTTCCATCAAGGGGTTGCTCCCCGCAGAAGTTAGTAGACAGTAAATGGTGGGAGGGACCAGCATGGTTGTCAAAACCGAAGGAAAATTGGCCAACCGGACAAGAAGATACAGACGACGAGGCGGTGGATAAAGAGAAGAAGAAGATTAGTGTCTCACTCGTGGCGATGGGGGCAGCGGTCCCATGGTACGCACAGAGATACTCTCTCGCCTCCCGCAATATACGACTAATTGCCTGGATGCTTCGATTTGTGGCAAGATGTAGACGAGCTAAAACTGGATCTGGAAATCTCACACAAGAAGAGTTATGGAATGCGGAGAAAGTTGTGACGAGGATGATCCAGTCTGAAACATTTGGTGAAGAAAGGTGGAAGAATAAAGCTCACTTAAAAATCAAGCGATCCGCAGATGGACTTCTAGTCGTCGAGACAAAGTTGGTTAATAGTGAAGATGAGAGAAATTACAAATTCCCAATACTACTCCCTCATTCACACGAGTTTGTGGCACAATTAATCCGAGAAGAGCATTTACGCCACGCACATGGGGGGATTCAGTTTCTCATGGGAAAATTGAGGGAAAAGTTCTGGATAATTCAGTCACGTCGGGCCATCCGGAAGATTGTAAATAGATGTGTAAGATGTCGGAGGTTTGCTGCAAAAAGTTGCGAAGTTGAGGCAGCACCACTTCCAAAAAATCGGGTTTTGGACGCCGCAGTGTTCCAGATCACTGGAGTGGACCTCGCCGGCCCCTTATTTCTTGCTGACGGGAGCAAAGTTTGGATTGTTCTCTTCACGTGCGCCGTGTACAGAGCCGTACACTTAGAGTTGGTCGCGGCGTGCTCTACAGAGGCATTTATTCTCGCATTGTCGAGATTTATCAGCAGAAGAGGGAGGCCAACGACAATCTATTCGGATAATGGTACAAATTTTGTGGGCACCGACAACATTTTTAAGAAATTGGACTGGAAAAAGATTGAGTCAACAGCAAGCGTACAGAAGATTCAATGGATTATGAATCCTCCTTCAAGTCCGTGGTGGGGAGGATTCTGGGAACGATTAGTAAGAAGTGTTAAGGATTTACTGAAGAGAATGTTGGGCAAATCTAGAGTCAATTTGGAGCAACTCTCAACCTGTATTTGCGAAGTGGAGAGTGTAATTAACGCCCGCCCCTTAACATATGTAACAGAGGATAATGATGACCTCATCCCTTTGACACCGTCAATTTTCATGCAGAGTCAGACGAGAGCAGAGTTTCCCGAATTGAGAGAAGTGGACCAGGGGGCTCTAATTACAGAATATAAAGCGATGCAGATCCTCAGAAGAGAATTGAGAGAGAGATTCCGCAAGGAATATTTGGGTCTACTGGTGCAAAGAGGAAATGAGAGGAAGTCACGTTATCAATTGGAAGAAGGTGACATCGTGTTAGTCGGATGTGACAACCGGAAACGGCTGGACTGGCCGATGGGACGCATCGTAGAGTTAATTTATGGCCGAGATGGGGTCCGCCGCGTCGCAAAGGTGAAGACGACTACGGGGATTCTCACCCGACCCGTCCAGCGTCTATTTCCACTGGAGATTTCCTCAGCAAGAGACGTTGAGGACAACGAGATCGTAGTCAAGATTCCGATTAAACAACAACAACAAGATCCAAGAGTAACTAAACCGATTACGACAGATGATACATTTCAAACCAAGTCAGGGCGGACCGTAAAGAAGCCAATTAGATATACACAATGAAATTTATGTTTTTTATTTGTCAAAATTGAGTTTAAATTCAAATTTAGGTGTATTCTTTTGTTCGTTTCCCTCACAAAAGAAGGTGGGAGGATTTTACGTAATGTAAGCTTTTCATGCATGAAAATCTCTCTTTTTTTGTGTTTTAAGTCGCCCCACTATTTTTCATTCGCGGTGGTGGTGAGTTGGCAGAAAGAAAGGCAATGAACAATTAACCTTGGTTTTTTAGTGAAGGTTAACAGGAGGTAGAAAAAAGTCGTAGTTTAGAATAGGAACAGAGCAGACTTACTGCTGAGACAGTGGTCCTAATAGTGGACAATTGGTGTAATAATTAGTGAGTTAATTGTGACAATAAATTGGCGTTGCATTAAAGAGATCGTCATTTGTTGTTCACATTATTTTGCACCGTTTCTCGGAGGAAAGCAGAAGTCTCATCCTTTCAACCGGCGAAGAGACTACACCCACCCAAACCTGAATAGGCTCGCTGCTGGTAGTGGGAGTGGCTATTCAAAAGTAACGGTGTTTTCAACTCCCTCCCTCCCCTTGAACCGTTACGCAATTTAAGAACATCCCTTTATAATTATTGATATGCAAAATTCTTAATTTATTTTAGCCCGAGTCAGGGTTTATGGAACCGTCATGTCCGTCCGTCTGTCTGTCTGTGAACACGATAGAGACAGAACGGCTGAACCGATTGCCTTGAAATTTTCACCATAGGCATATTGGGCAAACTTAGGAATCGAATTGATGGGCCAAATCGGTCCACCGGTGGGGGTCGCATACAATGAACGCATTCCGGACCATCGCGATCCCCTGGGTCGGCAAAATTTTTCCCAACTGAAACCAAATTTTCAAAATAGTGCTAGAAAGCTGAAATGAAGCCTGCACTGTAGGTTATATATTCGGGACATGTCAAACGTGTGTAAAAAAAAAGTGAAAATAAAATGTTATAACGGCCAAATTATTATTTAGATGGTCGGCCCCCACCGGTTGTTTAATAAATTGTAGAAGACGGCAGACCGAAATTGTGCACGAACCAGGGGTAGATCAGATTAATAAGTATATTATAATATACCTGATTACCTATTTTCACAAATTCAATTTTTTGATTAGAATATTTGACTTAAGCTTGACTCCAAAATAAAATTAGTTATTAGTCTTGACGTAGCTTCAGACTTCGAAGGCGTCACATGGTTCTATCTTGGGTGTCACGAATAGCTCGATTAACTTCCTAAATGTATGTGAGGTTTGTTATCATGCAAAAATTTTGGTTCAAATCCGTTTCCTTCCTACTTTTTCGAAGTATTTATTATTTCACCCTCGTATGTTTTATGAATGCATGGATGCTTATGAATGATCTATGAAATATAAATTCAGGCAAAATTTTGCTTAAAGTGGGTTCTTCTTATTATTATTTTTAATTGAAACAAACAATTTCATCACCAACCCCTCCCCTGCAAGAGAAATGGGCCCTGGTCGTGCATAAGTAAATCAATGATATGAGGGTCCAGACAAATTCTATCCGAGAATTATACAAATAGTTCGAGTTATAAAAATTATGAAATTGAGTAACTGCGAAATATTTATATGATTGTGTTATGCCTGAAAAATACAATATTTGTCGAAAGCTTCGTTGAAGGAAAATAAAACTGGCAAGTTTATTAAATAGTCCTTCTTGGCTGCTTCAAAACAATTTTATAAATAATGAGAGGGTGGAAAGAATCCATAAATAATTATAATGTTTATGGTTCACGCAAATGGTCAATTATTACTAAAACAAAATCATGAATCACATATTTCATAAATCATGCAGAGTTTAAATCGTAGTATTTACGACGTAGTAACCTTTACAATTATTATAAGTCACCGTGTCCACAAACCTTTGCATTGATCCGTTAAAAGCAAATTCCCTTTGGAAGATCAGCAACTTTAGATGGAATGGATGAATTGGCGTTTGGCGGTTTTCCTCCGTTTAAAGCGTTGTTACTACGGTCCAAACTTGACGGTGGGTGACATGGACATGAGGAGCCTAACGATCGACTCGCACAATTGTTGGTGATGTTGTCTAGAACGGTGGGTGCAGGAGTTGGAAGTGATGGTGATAACACAGAAGTAATTGAAGCGGGTGGAGTAGGAGAGGAGGAATAATTCAGTTTCTCGTCAGTCTGACAAATCTCTAGAGTAGTTTCAGTCAAATTTTGAAGCGGAGAGGGACTGGAAACAACATCAGCAGAAATATCGGTAGTGATAATCTCCTTCTTTTCATGTGTTGTTTCCTTGCCATTTTTCGTGGAAGCAGTAGATTGTTGATCATCACTGGAACTTAGAATGCTGCTGACGCTGGTGGTATCTTCAATGACCTGGCTCTCGGAGATCTGGAAATATATTTTAGAATTAGAATTAGTCATTAAAGAAGACGAATCTGTGATACATACAGAAGCATTATGTACAACTAAATAATTTACATATAGTCAAGTCAAGCATTGACCTGAGGTATATTTAGAATATGTAATAATAATAATATGGAAGCAGACGAATCTACACTGATCTCTAAGACCCAAATAATTATTAATTCTCACCAGCTATGGATATCGAATAGATGATAATATCAAATGTATAAATAACTAGATACGTAGGATTCCTCTATGTGTACTTGTCAAAAATTACCATATTTACTCATTAGGTTATTTACTCACTGGCAGACACTATGTTCCAAATTCCACACTATAATTTCTCAATGAAAGCTATCGTAATGCTACGCACGAACGACCACAGGTTAAATCTATCAATAAATACTTTCAAATTACAGTCATCACTGCGCATTGTATTTAATGTTCTCTTCTACTGGAATTTAGGGGGACTTACAATCCCTGGCTTTTGTATAGGCATCATGAATAGAATGGCCTAGAATCTTGACAACCTTTCCCTAATGTCACACACACACACACATGAATACATAAAGATTAAAAGATTTGTAAAATATAAGCGTTGGTTAGTCAACAAGCTTTACAAAAAAGTGGCCCCTCCACAATTATCCTCCAACTCACAAGAATGAGGCTCAAACGAAATTGTATAGTTTGGGGGAAAAAAAATGGTGATAAGCGCTTGATTAGTAGTACCCTTACCATGCTCCCCGCATTAACGGGAACTTGGAGGTGAATCTTTTGTCTACAAAGAAGCACTAGTCGTGCTACAGCTTGACTTCGGTCATCGTGATACTTGGTTTCCCAAGCGTCAAACAGCATATTGTAATATCGAGGGAGTTCGAAGTAAGGGGTGTACGTGTGCGTGGAGGTTGTAGGATAGATTCGATAAAAATTGTAACATTGGCTTAGTTCGTCCTCGGCAAGGATTAGTTGGCGAACGTCGTCTGGAGTCAGCGTCTCGATCAAATCCTCCAAATACTGTAATTCAGACATAATAAGAACTCAGTAAGCACTAAGATTGATTATGATCGCAAATGATTCATTGATTTTAGTTTTATTAGGTTAAAACGTGTGTACCCACCTCACTTCGTTTTTCAAATTTTGTCTTATAAAACTTGTGCTTAGATTGCTCCTCTTTGCTGAGGCTGTTGTTTACATAAATTCTTTTGTCAAATACGGGTGTTTCCAGTTCCAGCGTGACATCCAAACTACTGGACAACATCGACTAGTGTGGAGGAAATAGAGGTGAAAAATTAAATAAATCAAAATCAGTTATAAGTAAGTCAGATTTATAAAAAAACACTTACCTTCAAAAGGGGAGACAATTTGGGTGGCAAATGGTAGCCGACAATGTTGAGGAGCTCCTTGATCATGGGCCCTTTGACGGCAAGGTCGAGTGGAGAGGAGGAATGGAGGGAAGGGCTGATATTCACCTCAAGTAACCACGGCTTGAACTCAGCATCCAAAATAATGTCAAAGCCAAACAATTCGTAACCATTGTAGAGGTTTGGAAGGTAGCACGTTGTTGAGGACACAATCGGTTCTTCGGCACAAATTAGCGTTTTTATCACAATTTCCTCAATTTGACTCCAGAGTTTAGTCACATCTGCAACAAATATTGAATCAGTAATTGTATCAGTAATACTACAAAAGTAAAAAAAAAATTACCTTTTCCATCCTTGACAAAATGACGCCACAATGTTTTGAGTGTCCTGGGTATAATATTCAATTAATGTAATGATGCACGTGTACGGGAAAACTAGTCTAAATAAGTATCAAAAATACCATTTGTGTCCTTCACACGCGTCGGCATCCTCGTTTTGGGTGTATAGTTCACAGTTTTTGTTGATTGAATAGTTTGTTAAATGCATAAACCGATCACTTGCGCGTTTCGTATCGCTTGAGTATTTTACTGGTGCAAATCGAACCAATCCATCATTATAGATGTATACCCTTTGTGTAAGAAAGTAAATTTTGTAATTACTAAAAATCTGCTAAAATTCGACCAACCAATCAATGAAACCAACCAAAGAAAGATATGCGACTCACTTTAGAGGGTGAAAGTTTGTCACGAGAACGTAAACTGCAAAAAAAATCAGAATTCATTGTCCATTAAAATAGTTCCGATAAATGTTGCTTGTTTTACGCAATAGATTAATTTCAGCTTACTTCGAAGATCAAACTTTCGATCATTAATAAGATACCTATTCAAAACAATTTAAAATTAGCCCGAGGGAACTATTTGAAGATATTTTTTGTAGTATTTCTTTATATGAATTTACGGGTTTCCAATGTAGGATTGAACAATGATTGGCTTCTTTTTATTAATTTGGTTCCATTTGTTAACCACACGAATCCCAGTCCCTCTTGCAAGAGCAGGCTGTGTACGTTTAGAATTGTTAATTTATTTTATTTTCTTATATAACCACTTGACTAGACAAAAATATTAATAATCAGAGTTTAGGGAATAATTCGTCTTACTGGTTTTACAATCCACAACTGATTCTTGGTATCGGACGAGTCCCAGGCAGCTTTCAATTGTTTAATTTCCATTGGGAGAATAAACGTTTTGGGCATAAATCCAAATTCTTCTTTTCCAAATTTATTCATGAATCTCTGAATATTGCGCCACAGGCGGTCCTTTCTTCCAATTTGAAACGTTCCTGGAAGATGGTTCAGTTTTTGAAAGTCTTTGATTGAAGTCTTGAATAAAGCAGCCTTCATGTGGCGACCCCAATGCCCGCCCCATTCTACCGTTTTCCGGAGAAGAGAAAAACCTAGCAGAGATGCATTCAAATACAATATTGCGTCAATCAATAATTTGTGATTTAAGAGATATCGGTGACTTTGAAAATACACACCTGAATTAGTTAACGTTTTTTTCACAACCACTGGTGTAATATTGGACAACCTCCACTTTAAATGTTTTTGAATTTCCCTAGGTAAAGGTTCAGTTCTTTGGTTCGTTGATAGGCAGAAATTGATGTAAGGCGGCACGTGAGGGAAATACGACGGACGAATTGCAGGCACAATTTCGAGACTGACATTCTCCACAGGAAGCATGTCGACGGAGACGAAGGTAGACGCAGTGGAGACTTCGTCGTCAACAGATTCCTCAGAGTCTGCCTCACCCTCTGTCGAATCAACCTCCTCGCAGTCTATATCGACATATCCTCCTAATATAGAGGCAGAAAAAAATGGAATGCATTTTACAAAATTTGAATGACCAAACTAATTGCACAATTAATTTGTTATGATGTACCATCTTCCTCACTAAATGTGGACGTGCTACTCGCATTAGACGTGGACGCAGTACTTAGCCCACTGCTACTGCCACTACTATGAGTACCACTGCTACTCTTGTGAGGCTTTTTAGTCGGACTCGTCATCTTTCTAGGGTAGGCCGTTCGTAATCTTGCAGCAGAAACTCGTGGTCCTCTTTGTGCCTTGGGTGCACCGTTAGTCAATGGTCTTAATCGCGAGGTTCTAATTTTCAAGTCTCCTAAATCGTAAAACTTTTCCTGTGACGACACAGTAATACGGGATGTGGAAGGTTTGTTACTCGGGTCATGTGAGTCTACTGATGAAGATATCACGGCAGAGTCGGGGTTGGAGGAAGAACTCTCAAAGTGAAGGCTATTCTTTGAGCAACCTACAATGCCTAAGTCAAAAGGGCAATAAAAAGTACAAGTTAGTTACAGGTTCTTAATCTAATTTCTAATCTTAACTAATTGTACGGTGGTACGGTAGTTTTTGAAAAATTAATTTGGGCAAACCTGGCGTCTGTACTGCCGAGGTGGTGGCGCCGCTGTCTACTCCACTAATCGTCAGTCTATTTGGAAGCACATCTATCAAATCGCCAGTACCGCTTGTACAACTGCTGCTGCTACTACTACTTGGGCCGTCTGCATCATTCAAGGGCGAAACGTCTCGTGCCCTCTTCCCAAAATGAGCCTTCATGTCTTCTTCAGTCAAATTCTCAGGTTTCGAGCTGCCGCAATGTCCCAAAAAACTCTTACTCCCACCACAACTCCTGCTCGTATCCCCCTTTGTATTTCGACTATCTTCACTAGAATGACGTCCACGTTTTCCAGAAGCTGTCGTCACGGGTTGATTACCCCACCCCATTTTGGAATTTCTTGCATTCAATTTCGTGATATATTTAGTGAAAAGTTATGGTTTGCACGAATGGACCCTTGCGGTGTGGATTGGATTGTTTGATTGGGTATTGGTTTAGATATTGTTGCAGGGACGGACGTTGGAGTTAGTGCTGGGTTAGTGCTATTGCTAATGCTAGTTAAGTCTTGTTATAGTTTTTACGACTAAATAGTGGTAGTGGTTCATCACGGCATCACGATGGAGGCGATCCCTTCCAGGATGATCTGACATAAAATAAAATAAAACAAATTAGCTTAATTTCAATCGCGTTATGTAGCTTAATGATGTGTGTAACATGAATAGCTATTTGTACCTGGACTATTTACGTCTCGTTTCGCTTCTTGCAGGTTTGTAGGACTAATTTGAAAACTGCTCAGACTCCAGCAGATTTATAATCGTCTCCAAGGTCTCGTTTAGATATTTAGCGATAAAGTGCCAAATAATCTTGCTATGCAGCGAAGGGAAGCAGGACGACCCTGTATTGTCCTGAACGAACGGTTTATATTGCATCCCAAGCATGCACTCAACACTACGCGTAACGGACAACCACGCCAGTCTTTTTCAAATTTCCTACTCAGTTTCTTTAAGTGTGCAAAACAAAGTATATCGCTGTGTATTTTCTCTTATCCTTGGTTATCCTCCTCGCCCTTCAGGCTGGTTTGTCTCCCTTATTCCTTCCAGCACTCTGTAACAGCTGATCCTCGTTATTTATTCTAAATTAGAGAGACAAAAAAGCTTGATTATTCCCGGACATTGTTCTCAGAAAAACTAAAGAAATGAATGTCGAGTTAACATTCATATTCATGTTAACGGATGTTTTCAAAAATGCCGAGACCATTAAACTCACCTTTTTTATGACTTGTGATTTTTGAGTTCGCGACCTTGGCTATCGTCCCGTCCGACTCGAAGATGTTCTTTAGCTCCTGGGTTAACTAAGGAGAGGAGGCGTAATTAAATGTGGGTAATTAATTATTGGCGTAATAATGGGTGAATTATTTAGGGTGGCTGCTGAAGGGAAGGGAGGAAGGAAGAAAGGAATGGGTGGGAATAGGAGACGAGGAATGGCTGGCTGAGGAGAAATGGTATGGCTTTCGCTCATCCTCATCAGCAGCGAGTGGAGAGAAACAAGACTAACCCATGCATGGGCCAATCTGAGATGACCATAAAGTGAGACTCCGTTTCCAGACGGTCCAGTCCAGTCTCACGGTGAGACCCTGTGATGATAAATAGGTCAACATACTTAATACTGCTGAACTTTATTGTTGAATTTTTAGGCGATCTATCTATTCTGTTTGGAACAATAATGAATGAATTCTTACGATTTATATGAATTTATTCATCCAATGCTTTCTTCTCATTTATTTAATCCATGTAAGAAACAAGACGGAGCTGCCATTCATTCAACTTATTTGCATTTATCAAATGAGTGGTGGGGATGAACGAAGTAAATGAACTGTGGGGGGATGAAGTGCTCAGCTCAGACACCCTTTTTAGATAATGTGCTTGTTGGTGCCATAGTTGGTGGGATAGCTGACTGAGCAAAGATCGGGTAACTTGATTCAGTAGAATACGCCCCATGCTCACATATACATAGGCTCGATATTCGTACTTTCATAGGTGACGAATCTCCAGCTCTGTTTTAAAAAGTTCAGTTTCAAACTGTCAAAATGGTAAGTTGAATAAAATTAGAGTAGTGATTAAATAATATTCAAGCATATTATACATTTGTGATGTAAAGTTATAAAGCAAATAATTTGACACATAGATCCGCTTTATCCTGATTCAAAATCGGGCAGGAAAGACTCGTCTTGCCAAGTGGTACATGAATTTTGACGATGCTGAGAAGCAAAAGCTTATCGAAGAAGTTCACGCCGTCGTCACTGTGAGGGATGCAAAACATACCAACTTTGTTGAGGTGCACTTCAATTAGTTTTTAATTGTAACGTTTCTACTGAATGTAAAAAGTGTAAAAATATAATGTATCCTTCGCTGCTTATTTCAGTTTAGAAACTACAAGATTGTGTACAGACGATATGCCGGACTATACTTTTGCATTTGTGTGGATGTTCAAGACAATAATCTCAACTATTTGGAAGCTATCCACAACTTTGTCGAAGTTCTCAACGAATATTTCCACAACGTTTGCGAACTTGATTTAGTTTTCAACTTTTACAAGGTGTGCATTATAATTTATAATCTCTGCTAGCTAATCCTCATGTCGTCAATTAAATGTGTCTTTCTCTTGGTCATCTGGATAGGTCTACACGGTGGTGGATGAAATGTTTTTGGCCGGTGAAATCAGGGAAACTAGCCAAACCAAAGTTCTGAAGCAACTTCTCATGTTAAATTCACTAGAGTAAAGTATTCGGCATATATTTATATGTTAGGATGAGGACAAAGACAACCAAGGAGCAACTAATCAAGATATATTATTCTAATTATGGAGACAACTGTAGAACCTCATTTATAATGATAATGACGATTACCGACTCAAACCCATTCCGTTAAAACTGTTGAACCAATATTGTTCCTTTTTTATTATTTAAATCGTATTTAAATATATTCACAGTTGGGTTTTCTACATTATAAGTATTTGTATGCATCAGAATTATTTCTATTCGGATAAAGATATTGGAAATCATTATATATGCCTCTCTGTAATAATAATAAGAAAGTATCATATCCCTAGTGGGGAGACTGTTGTAGTAGTAAAAAGGAAAAATTGTTGTACCAAAACTGTAAAATAAAGTGCAGTTCACTTTCAAGTGCAAAATCAATTAACAAAAGTCTTCCGTACTCCTGATAAGTGAGTTATACATAGTTAGTGAGAAGGAGTAGTATACAAGTGGGTCGCCCTGAGAGGAGTACGAAGCTTGGACTTTGTTGAGCTATTGGCAACATTTCCATCAAAGTTGTTGATGGGTAGTTGGTGAGGTGTAGAGGAGGAGGCAACGGCACCATTCCCCATTCGTGGAACCCTCCTTCGTGGCGTGATGGTGTTGCAAGCATGAGCATGCGAGTGAAAGTCAGTAGAATTCCCATTAGAAGTACCTTTAGTAGCAGTATTAATATTAGTAGAAGCAGAATTGGGGGTTCGCGTAGACCGTCTCATCGGGATGGCAGGGCTGCTTACTGCGCCACCAGACATCATCATCATGTCATAAGCTCGAGTTGTGAGTGCCTTCTTAATTTTCGGGGTGGATCTGGGTGTAGTTGTGGTGGACTTTGTCCCAGTTTCTGAAGCTGTGCGAGTGATGGTCACATTACGTCGACGAGAGTTGATGCCTCTCAGAGGGGGCGATGTTTTGAGAGAAGGTGAGTTTTTCCTATTGCTAGAGTTATTTCTCGATAGGGTGGTAGAATTGGCAAGGTTGCTACTCTTTAATGGGGATGGTTTCGATGCGGATCCTTGATTTCCACCTCTTCCAGACTTTTTAACACTATCACAGTTCTCATTTCTGGGATGGAGTAAGTTTTCGATGGCCAGATTCACAGAGATGATCAAGCTTTCGTCTTCCTCGACGATTCGTGGAGTTTGAGTTTGAGGCCGACGAAGGCTTGCAGCACGGGAAATTGGTTTAATCACAGTAGTGGACGACGTGGCAGCAGCAGTACAAGTTGCTGTGAGGGGTGACTTTAAATCGAGGGTATTAGGACGTTTGAAACTTGAAGTTCGTGGAACGGCGGCAGCAGTAGTGTCGTTAGTTGTTATACCTCGTTCGATTGGGCGAAGATTTCTACCTCCTCGAGCACCTGTGCCGGTCGTTGTGTTGGATCGCCTTACTGCTGCATTTTCCTTCTTGATTTGATCCAAGAGTTCTTCTTTTCTATTGCGATTGCGGATATCAATGTCAACGGACGACATTCGACGAGCAATACGACTGGGAGTTGTAACTGGTGGAGTGTCTTCATTGCTACTCTTCATTTCAGGAGTGGTGATAAGGTGGGTTTCACCAGCAAGATATTTTGCTGTCCCTTGAGTTTGGAGCCCCGTGTAGCGAGGAATTAATGATTTTGTGGGAGATTTGTTATGCCCAATTTGATTGAAATATTCCACCGTTGCCGGAACCTTTCCCGCACGAAGAGTTTTTAAGAAATGGATAGAATCACGATCGGAAGATTTTTTTAGGTTGTGAAAATCCTTCCTGTCGAATTTAAACTTGTGACCAGACACCCAATTCATTTCCGGATCCACGTCGTTTTCCATGGAGGGGGCGAGAGAAAATAGGAACGGAGTCTGTGGTGTTTCTTGAGCCGATCGTAACTCATCTCGAGCCTTGCTACGTGTCACGACGATTTGTGGGGTAGTGGAGCAATGAATTGGTGAACTTATCACGTCTGTTTCTGGCTGTATTTGTTGATGGGAGGGCAGAACAAGTTCAACATTTTCAAGGAGGTCTGATTCTACGTTTTCTGACGTTCCTGCCGTTGGCGGTACAACGGCCAACTTACTCTTCCGATTTTTTTCCAACTTGTTCACTAGTTCCTGGACGGACGACATTCGTCTCATGGGAGTGTCAGAATTATGAGCAGTGGTGGAGTCTTTGCGAGGAGGGAGCGGTGGTGGCGAAGTTGATGTGGGGGAACCTTCCCCATTGTCCTCCATTTTCATAGGATTGTTATTATCTGCTGAAGGTATAACTTTTTTCTTGGGTGATCGCGTGATGGGTGGTGTTAGAACGGACCGTGGCGTGTTTCGAGTTGGGCTTGGTCTGGCCAATCCAACGCGTGCCGTATTGGGCCGCCCTCGTTTCAAGGTGCAACGGTTGGGGGATCGTCGTAGCGTAGAAGTAGTAGTACTAGCAGCAGCAGGCGAGGCATTTGGGCTGCGAAGTGATAAAAACCTTGTTGGAGTAATAATTGGTGTAACACGCCCGATTTCATGGGACCGTCTTCTCTTTGCACTCGCTGCAATCCTTCGCTGGGATGGGGACATGTTCACCTAAAACAGACAGAAAGATGAATATCAGACAAACGGAAATAGATATCTTCTCAAATAGCAACTAATCCTTCGATTACCTTGTTTAAACCACGTTCTTGAATTGTGAGTCGCCGTTGCAACTGCATTCCAGTTTGGTTTATTTTCTCTGCTTGAATCTGAATAATTTTTGACTCTTTCAGCGTCTTGATAAACTTTGATTCGACTTGATCTGCAGCAAGTGGAGTGGTTTCCAGTTCAGTGGGTGATTCGGGTAACGTGTGACCACGTGATCGAGTACGTCGAATACTCGAGGCTGATTTTCTACCCTTCAGGGTAGAAAGCGTAAGGTCCCCAGCCGTTCGAGTCAACTGGTCAATTTCTTGAATGAGTGGAGTTAGTTTAAGTTTTCCCATCATGTCCATCGGAGGTGGTTGAAGTGTGGATGAAGAAGAATCGTGACTTATTGGGTCGTCACTTTCCTTTGTAAGTTCGGTCGTGGTGGCAGTTGTATCGATATCAGTTTCGACCGTGACATTGTTTCCGGTCATTGCCTGGCTGGATGAATCGTTGTTGGTGGCGACTGAAATCGCAGAAGATGAGGCAAGAAATGCCTCATTTCTAATATCAGCATCGTCAATTTCTGCTTTAGGTGAAATTATCACGTAGTCTCCTTCATCCTTTTTTCCGAGATTGAGTGAACCCTTTGAACCCTGCTTTTTTAGTTGCGTAATGTTACTTGATGATAACAAATTGACACGTTTCGGCGGAATTGCCGGCTTTTCACCTCCACCAGGACGTGGGATTTTAGACAAGGATACATTTTTCTGAAGTGTGGCAGCTCGAGGGGAGGCTGCCAGTTTGTGAATTGATATGGTAGAAGCTGAAGTTTGTTTGGATTTTAAAAGGCTTAGATCTTGCTTAGGAGTCTCTTGTTTTTTGGTATGTTTACTCCGCCCGAAACGAATCCTAGGCTTGGATGACTTCATGGTGGTGGGAGCCGAGAAGATATTTTTATCCGTGTTATCTGAGCTCTTATCCCTTCAAATATAGTGAATCAAAGTTGAATTAAAAGTATTCCAATTTCATTCGAAATTCCGAATAATTTTTCTTGTACCTTCTCCTCAATATCCCAGGAGTCACAAAGTTCCTAAGCCTGTTTCCATTTGGAGTCGTTTTCCAATCCATCTTCATTGGGCTGCAAGGAACGAATACGAAATTTCTCAGAATTCCTTAAGTCACTTATCAATCTACCACCACAACCAAGAACATGGCAATATTGCAAAGTGTTAGTTATACGTTATTTTTCAAGCTAATATATATCAACTAAATTACATAACTAGCTACAAAGTACCAACCTACCTACGACTAAAATTGCGATACAAGCTGGGCAGTATTGAAATAGAACATGCAAGTAATAGTTTTAGTACATTTACTTTCCCAAATAAATCCAAGCACCACCCCGCCTCCCTCCATGATAACCAACCATTACCCCCAAAGAAATTCATCAGTTTTACCTCGGGTCTAAACAAACTGCCGGTGACGGACAAGTGATTTGGCTAGGCAGCGTGTTTGGTGTGCCGAACAATTCATTGTTTTTACTTTTTCGAGCTGTTCCGTCAAAGATATTTTTCCTTTGTTTGATTCGAGAAGAAAATAACATAAATAATAAGTACGTGCGTGGGAAAAGGAGTCAATAAACAGATACAAAATAGTCATTCATCATTCAAAACAGCAAATATAATATCAATCTGACAATTAACTATCAAGTTCAAATACTTTTTTAAATTAAATTTATAGTTGATGTTTGCTCACTTTTTTTGCAGAGAGAAAACTCCATCTTCATTTTTCCTAGCACTTGCTTTAATGACTGGAGTGTAGGAGAAGGAATCACCTCGAGGGGTGTGAGGCATGGGTGTTATCGGCGTCTCCGTTCCACTCTTTCCACTCGTCACCTTTTTCAGAAATCCCAACATCCCTGTAAACGCAATAAAAATCATATTAGAGTGTGAACAAGAGGGAGAACGGAGACACATGCACATGCAAGTTGAATAATTATGCAGTGCTTACGATTTGACTTACTATTGAGGGATCCACTCCGCCGTTTCTTCCGACGGCCAACCCCCTCATTCTCTAGTTCATCTTCAGAGCTTCGAATACTTAGCAAAGAATCCATTCTTCGTTCCACCTCTTCTGTTATTCGACCAACTCTATCTGCATGTTTGATTAGGTTCTGGAGTAGATAGAAAGGTATTAATGTAATTATTGTAATTAATCATCAAGGGATAAATTGTATGAATCGTATGATACGATTCACAATGTTCACCTACCTCGATGACTTTGTTGTGCAAATCCAAAACGTGTCGCTCAGTCTTGTGAACGTCTTTCCCACTATTCTTATTATTGTCACTTTTCACCGATCTTGGATCTTGGGCGATGGGCATAATATTGAGACCTATCAGTCGTAAGTAAATAAATATCCATGTAGTTGAACTCAACGGTATTCATGGATTAAATTCTCTCAACACACATTGCATGGCGTTAATTAATCATCTCTTCATACTACATAAATTTCCATTATTCAATACCCATGATAATGCCAAGATTCTCAAATGTCATTAAATTCTCTCCACTAGATTCTGCTACTTCGGCAAGAAATTGGAGAATATAAGTCAGACAGCCCATAGTTTCCTGCGGAACGAGACAACTCGAAAGAAGAAGAGCCGACGTTCGAGCACTTTCCGGCTGCAACTCTAAACATCTGCAAAATTAGAGTCGTGAAGATTAAGTTTCGAAATTAATAATTAATTAATACTACGAATTTGGGGTATAACTTTGAGTTCGACTCACTGAATGAACACATGCTGAATACTGTACGGTATCAAAGGCGTCTCCAACTGTCGCAGATACTGCTTCAACACTACGGCGACATCGTGAACGGTATCGCAAGAAGTAAAATATTCCTCAATCTCAGGATTTGTGAATCTTTGCTGCAAAATTATGACGCAATTAATGACGCAGTAATGGGAAAAAATTGTTATTAAAATGATGATACGCTTACCATGATACTGTTTGCTCTCGATGCAACACCAGAAATTCGGAAAATTCCCTGTTGTTTGATATGTTGTCGGATGTAGTCGCACGTATGCTTCACAATGAATGGAATGGTCACGGTGGTGTTGGAGGAGGGAAGCTTTACTTCAATTGTTCTCTGTGAAAATCAATAGCAACAATAAGTAAATCACCCTCAAAAATTACAACCCCATTTCATACGCATCAAAAAATATGTCATGTTGATGTACCTGAAGTCCATTTGCAGTTATGCTGTCACTCCCTCGACGATGAGTGGGTCGTGGCGACTTTCTAGCCTTGTTACCTTTACTACTACTTGGCACACATTCATATTCCACTCCCAACTTTGACAGTTCTTCAGACACCGCTTGACGAAGAACGGGAGTAAGTCGTAACCCATGTTCTCGAAATAGGTCGGAGATGTGGCGCTGTTCAAGGGATTCGGTTGGGCTTGGCGAACTAGGGGATTGGAGTGGGTCTGGCGTCAAAAGTAGATTGGAAGGTCTCGTTGCCGCTGCCAATGGTACTGTGATTGCTGGGGACTCGGATGCCATTTTGCGCCGTGGGCTGGCGTGTAGTTGATTATGAAGATTCGGCGTCGACCAAACTCGTCGTCGGGATTGTGCTAAAAATGACCACATTGTACAAAATTGTAATTAGGGAGAATAAAAATATCGCTTCATCGATCATGTAAAAAATACAGAGAATGACAATTTCAATCACGCAAAATTTCATTCTGCACAAATTACTAAAAATAAATTCATGGTGATAAAATAAATCTACAATGAACTTTTTTTACTCACGTTTAGCCGAAAACGAAACTTGACTTGAAGTTGGCTTCTCTTTACTCTTGCATTCCTCTCAAACTAATTAATTTTATAATTAGTAATTAATGCACTGTTAACATTTCTTCTTACTTTGCCTTCAAAGGGAGAAAGCTGACGATAAGCTAAATGGAAGAGGAAGAATTTTGGTGGTTGGTTTTTGGTCGAGTCTGTTTGTTGTCCGTTGGTTTCTGGAGCCAAAAGTTCAAACTGTGTGAGCCCAGCCCACTCCACGTCCGTCGCACCAATCCGCCCGCGCGGGCCCTCCACGCACAACGGCGACACTGCGCCCCAGAAATACCCAACTGCGCCCTCCCCCTCGCGCCCCACACCAGCCCTGCATGCCCCCTTCCTAATCTCAGCATCATCTGCTCTCATCTGTCTGACACTGAAAATACTGCTGAGATTTGCAAACAATACGCATTAGCATCGCTGCAAATCTCATTCTCTGATCTGATTTAATTGAACATTATTACCAATAATTATCATATAGTTTATTTTCTGGTAATCGAGTAGAAAGAAATGACGCCCCGGTCCCAATGGTGGGGCTCGTTTCTCATTTTGACCCTGTTGGCTGGGACCTGGACCTTCGTCCTGGAGGGGAATGCTTTGGGTGAGCAGGATTTGTTGGACGCACCGTCCTCTCCCACTCAGAAATTCGACGCTGACCTCATCGACCAAGTCCTGAGTTCCGACTATTTCGAGGACGACAAGGAGGCAGCCAAAGATGCACCCTCTCCTCCTGCAGGGTCACTTCCTGTCCAACCGGAAGTTGCAGAAGAGGTGGAGGAAGAAGTCACGACGAGCAAGAATCCATTCTGCGTCGGATGCCCGATGGAAGTGGATGTTGATGATGACAAAATCAAAGAAATGGCTGGCTTCGCCTTTTCAACGCATTTGAGTGGGTTTGACGATTTGGAACGGGCACAGCGGATGGTTCGCGTCGTGAATGCCATGACACAAGTGGTCGCTGGACAAAAGTATATTCTGGATTTAGAGGTATACATTATTAACTACTTAATTGACTAAATTGAACTATAGCCAATAATACGCTTGTAATACAAAAATATTTCTAACAGGTCGGACTCACAAATTGTACAAAGGCCCAACACGATCTGGACAAGGAACAATGTGCTATGGATCCTTCTGAAGACACATTTATTTGCAACTTTGAAGGTTAGGTTTGTTCCACTAATGCAATAAAAATATAGTTGTATTTACTTATGATTTTACATGTTCTTTTTTGAAGTTGTTGAACAGTCATGGATCAACAATAAGGAAGTAGTGAGATCCAACTGCAAGAGAGAAAAAGTGTCGAGGCGAGAGGATGGTGATGATGATGAACAAGACGATTATGACGACTTGGAGCAAGACGGTGACATAGTGGGCGATGGTGATACCACGCTCCCTACTGCACAAAAGCAGCCAAAGAGTTTGAGACGCAAGCGAGATGTTGTTTCTTCTCCTTCTCCACCGTCGCCGCCAGTGCCAATCCTTGGTGGGTCAAGGGACGCTGAGGAAAGTACGGAAAAATTGATGGACCTGGCCAAGTTTGCTGTCCAGCAGTTGGACACTATCGATGCGGATGATGATGCGAGATTGGTTATGGAAGTTTTGGACTCGAAGAAGCAGGTACGTACATACCTACGTAGATTAATTTCCAACGGTCAACTTAAATTTTTGAATCATGGTTGTGCATAAAAATAGACCGTGTCTGGGTGGATGTACACCTTGAAGATCCGCGTAGCCCACACAACTTGCAAAGAGGGTGAGGAAGTGACACTGGCGAAATGCAAGGACAAGATTGTACCCCCGTTCCGCGTGTGCAGTGTCAAGATATTATTCCAGCCATGGCAAGAAGTTCAACGTAAAATGACCGAAAGCCAATGTCTTCCAGAGAAAGCGTACTACAAGAAGAAACAGGGGAAGAAAATTGCAAAACAGTTGGATTTATACAAGGAAAATGAAGTCAACAAGAAACAGTGAGTAGCAAACAGAATTTGCTTCAATTTAGGCTGAATTATGTTATTTCAAACCCTTACATACATTTTTGTAGAAAACTACACCGAGCTCTGGGTGGATTTCACGAGGTGGATGTGAAAAGTTCAGAACTTGTAGAACTCGTGAATTTCATTGTGGAATCGATTGACCAACAAAGCAATGCTATGCATGCTCAAAAATTGGTTAAAATTGTAGCCGCCCAAAGGCAAATTGTTGCCGGAATGAAGACAAAGCTTGTCGTAGAATTAGGATACACCGGTTGTCGTAAGAATCCTACTTTGGATAAATCCCAGTGTGAAATCGATAATACCAGAGAGCATCAATTTTGCAACGTCACCGTATTGGAACAACCTTGGCTCAAAAGCAAGCAAATTACTCACTCCAAATGTGGCCCGAGAGAATCAATGTTTCTGGACAGGACGAAAAGGGTGAGTATAAATTATACTGTATAATGTACATACATCTACGCGTTTTATTTATTTAAATTTTCTTAGCAGGTTTCGGTTGTTAAAAATTATCATTATTATTTTAGAGTTTGAGTTTGTTCCATATCAAATTGGAAAAGGACGAAGGTGTCAACCAAAAAGAGTTTCAAAGTTTTATGGACATGCATGGGAAAAAGTACGAGTCCAGGGAAGAGTACACCTACCGACTTGGAGTCTACATGGAGAATATGAAAAAGGCAAAACTGCTTCAAGATAATGAGCAGGGGACAGCCGTGTATGGTTCCACTGCGTTTGCAGATTTGACAGGTAAGTTATTATTTCCATTTTTAAGGCATGCAAAAATCAAGTGTATGAATTGTACTAATTGAGTTGCTCTACAGAGGAAGAGTTTTCTAAACACTATCTCGGACTGAGACCAGATTTGCGTCAAGGAACCAAGAAAGTTAAGACGGCAAAGGTTCCATATTTGTCATCGCTGCCAGACGAGTTTGACTGGAGGAATTACAATGCCGTAACTCCTGTAAAGAACCAAGGAATGTGTGGATCATGTTGGGCCTTTTCCGTCACGGGAAATATTGAAGGCCTTTACGCCAAGAAATACAACAAACTGATGTCTTTCTCCGAACAGGGTGAGTTGTTTCATAATAAATAACAAATGCACAATGTATGTATGTATGTATGCATAAGATGTGCAAATAACTAATAGACTTTAAATATATGTACGTGTGTCATAGAACTCGTGGATTGTGACACTCTGGACGAAGGTTGCAATGGTGGCCTGCCTGAAAATGCATATAAGGCTTTAGAAAAGTTGGGTGGTCTAGAAACTGAGTCTGCCTACCCGTACGACGGAAAAGGCGAAAAGTGTTCGTTTGATGCTAGCAAGGCCGCAGCAAAGGTGAAAGGTTTTGTTGAGCTGCCCAAAAACGAAACCGAGATGGCCATGTGGCTGGTTAAGAATGGACCAATCTCAATTGGAATCAATGCGAACGCGATGCAGGTCAGATTTTGCCATATAAAATAATAAATATAATTGCTGATCCTCACTTCTGAAACTTCGTGTATAGTTTTACATGGGCGGAGTATCCCATCCTTGGAAGTTCCTTTGCGGCAAGAAGAGCTTGGACCATGGTGTTCTCATCGTTGGTTTTGGAGTTCATAGTAAGTGGTGTCTGATTTTCTCGAGTGCGAATATTGATTTTCGTGTTTATTACTACTTGCTTTCGCTGTTACTAATGAAACAAATGTCCATGTGTTTGCCTCCTTATCAGCCACATCCATAAGACACAAAGTGATGCCATATTGGATTGTGAAAAATAGTTGGGGACCTTCATGGGGAGAGAAGGTCAGTTGTCTCTAATCATTCTGTATTTGCTTTTCGTTACAGCGTACCCCTATTTGAATGCCACCCTCCCATATTGGAGTGTCAAAAACAGTTGGGGGGAAGAATGGGGAGAGCAGGTACATTTGTATATGGTGATAATTTCTAGTTCGGGGCCATATCTACATAACTTTAAGAACAAATCACATGACGTCCATCTCGTTCAAGCAATAAATACTTATTCAGCATGCACTTTTTGCAACTTGTTGAATAATTTTTGTCAATATGTATTTCAGGGTTACTACCGGGTCTACCGAGGAGAAAATACGTGCGGTTTGGCTGAAATGGCCACCTCTGCCGTCGTCGACTAATCAAGTCATGAGACAAAACAAAAGTTCACTTAATTATATATAAGCTAAGCGAGTAAACTCGTGTGTACGTCAATCTGTTTACTCGGACAAAATCAAAATGTACTCAATCTCTACACAAATACTTCAACAAGTGGAACACTACTTATCAATGTGGTCACGTTTTGAAATAATTATCCCAAACAAATATGATCCCGCTTTTAAAATGATATTATTCTTGTTTAATTAAGAGCTTTAATTAGGTTTAGTGCATGGATTTACGATGCAAAATTTAACAATTCTCAAGAAAACATTTTATCAACTACGCATATTTTTTAGCTTGCTTTGACATTGTAAAACCTCGCAGCAACAAAGAAATCTCATTTTAATTATTGATCTGATTGTGATGTTTGTTAACCCATGTGATAGAAAATTTGAATTTTTTAATAAAAAGTCATCGTAGTGACAGAAAATTTATACCTACGAACTGTGCGTCATAATTAATTTTTATTTAGTCCTATATCATTTTATTAGATATCTGATTTACATATATGTACAAGAATTTGCAGTCATTTTACTGTAGACCAATTGAGTTTTAAAACCTAAACTGTGAGGTTGCCTTATTTGCCCAGACGTACTTTTTCCTCTGATTTGCCGACCAAACTTTCTCCAGAGGAACTTTGTTTCTCTTGCACCTGAAATTTCGACTTTTGTTGAATTTCTTACAAGCAGTTGTAAATATTTACTCTGACAAAACAAGTAAAATGTGTACCAAGCCACAGTGATTCGAGGGTCCAAATAGTTGGCTTGCGAAGTTCCAAGAGCATACTCCATCCCCTCGTCCTTCAGGTAAATTCGGGTCTCTAACTCTTTAATGTTCTCCTCGAGCTTGCTGATTTGCCGTTGACAAAGCAATTTCTGGATGCCCACTTTCCCTTTCCTGACGAAACAATTGAAATCGACAAGGTCAATAAGAAGGAGTTTATTTGTGTAAAGGGTAAAGCAAGGATTACAGCTTTTCCTTCAAGATCCTCAGCTTGTCCTGCTTCTTCTGTCGGTTCAACTTTTGTCCACCCAAAGCACGCATTGCTAGCTTCGTATTGACCGTTTTCTGATGATTACACAATTTTGCAATGGCAAGATTTGCCTTTTTGTAAATAAATAACTTGTCCGCTATTGTGAGTTTCTTTTTAGGTGTTCTCATTTTTTGCATGTGGAGTTTGTCGTCAAAAGTTTTGGATGCATTGAAAGTTCGAAAAACTTTTGCAGAGTAATTGTCCCCAAGATCTTTCAGGTATTTGTTCACGGTTTGTGCCTGAATGCAGGAGAAGAAAATGATGGTTGTGCATAAATGCATGCACTGACGGAGGGAAATTGTGTTGCTTTGTATTTAATTAAGTACCTGAATTAAATCGAAAACTTGATCTCGTTCCCGTTTGCGTCTAATATTTCTGGAAATGGCGTTGAATACAGGGAGAGAGATTTCAAACTCTTTTTTCAGCCTGATCGAGTCCTTCCCTTTGAAATCAAGACAGACCTTGTGCCTTGATTTCAGGGAAATGTGCTCTTTTCGGAGAGTCGTGCACCCAACCGTGTCTGCGGCGTCGGGCCCTTTCTCGTTCCCAATTCTGAGTGAAAACTAATCCGCACACATATTTACAAAGACTAGAGAAAGTGTATGCAAAATAGTATCACTACAAACTCTGTCAATGAAGTAGATGGCGAGCCCAAGTTGTCGATCAGTCTCATGGCGATCAATTTTTCATAGGTTTTACGAACCCCTGCAATCCTACGACCCAGCGATTGTGCCACCTCAAACTTGGCCACGTCGCTGTGTTTCCTAACACTGGAGTCGATTCCTGGGAAAATGTATTTAATGGCTTTCTACAAGAATTACGTTTCAAATTATTATTCTGAGACGCATATCTGATTGATAACTATTCGTAGCTGGTTATTACTAAGTTGTTAGTGTACTTTGCCACCCAGGCTTGAGACGGGTCGAATATCTGTGCCTTCCAATTTCCCCAAGGAGGAGGTGGACAGGCTCCACTGCAGTTCACGACCACGTCGCTAGGACGGATGCGAAGCTTGATTCGCCCATGTCTTGGGTTATCGGGACGACCAATGAAAATTCCGGAGGGTTCCACCATCCACACGCCAAGTTCCTCCACCACCTTCCCGTTCTTCTTGCAAACGCCGTGTCGCTGTTTTAGCTGGTCATTGGTCTCTTTCCTCTTCTTCTTCTCGGCCGGCGTGGAACTCGCCTCCTTCAGGCGCCGGAGGTGAACGGTGATCTGGCCGAAATTTAGCTTTCGAAATTCACGGATTTGGTCCCGTTGACGTGGTGTGAGTAGGGCCCGAAAGTCCTAATCACACGATTATGGCGGGTTAACTCACTACACAGTGTGTGGCATGGTTTATGGTTTATTACGTTGAAAAAATTTTGATTGAAAGTCCTCTTCCGGATGTGCTTGTTTTTGGCCTCGAGGAGTCGCCCATAGTTGACCACGGCTTCCTCAGCGTCGTCTGAGAGTTTTCCCACGACGGGGGCCGTGCCATATAAAAGTTTGACGGTGGATGGGAGGGGCTTGTACTTTGGAACATAAGGTCCGGCATATTCTAAGCGTCTCACCTGTTGTAAAGGCATCGCAAGAGGAAAGTTTTCCGTGATGTGAGAATTATTTAGTGTACAAATGCATACTTATCTGTGTCGTAAGATGTATTTTTATGTAATCTTTCTTTAGTTTTTGACCATGTCCGTAAAATGCAAAAAATCACGATTGCCTGACTTTAAGTATCCAGGTAACTCATCTCCCTTTGTGTCGAGTACCTTCCACTAATCATACTAAAAGTCGAGCAATCGTGGTAACAGGCAGATGGGTGTGGTTTTCAAATTGACGAAAAAGCTGACATTTTCCATGCCAAAACTATGAGGAGGGAGGTCAAGAGACCGAGAAATGCAGTAGGTTTTGGTCATGCACTATCGGTAAAAGTAAGAGCAAAAGTACTGCCAACACGTGCAGAAGCACTTTCCTTTGTCCTTTCTTTATGTACATGCATCGCTCCCGTCACTTTTCACCGCACTCGAAATATGGTTGCCCTTGCAATTATTTAAGGTCTTCCTGTCCACAGGGACACAATTCTTCTTAAACTGGTATCGTGGTGTTAACAATAAAGGCACATGTACATATTCTTTATTATCATATAGATAGTTGGCATTTCATGGTTTGACACAACCCAAAATACTTGGAGAAAATCAGTCTAGGAAAGTCTGCTTCGAGCCAGACATTCATGCAACCCTTCCATTTACATTTGCTGGGAGGTCGAGATTTCTTCGGATTGATTATTGCAGTCTGTCCCGTGAGAAAAGTAGTGAACGACGACTTGTTTTAATTTTACAGGCCTTAATTAGCTGCGCTATAGTTCTACATATACAAGTATTTACTAGTCGGGCAGGCAGGAGTTGAGATGATGATGAGATTATCCTTTTCCTCTCTCATCCATGATTTCACACACGACTTTACAACAAACATTGGTTCCGTTTGGATGCGCACATTTGGCATTAAATACATTAGTTTTGCAAGTTCCAACTATTTGGCAACCTCACATTGGCAAATATGTATAAAGTAAAAATAATAATATGATAAGCTCGCCCAATATATTCAAATGTATGTGCCTAAGTAAGAAATACAAGTGTATGAACCGGGTTGGTTAGTTTTCTTTGGGGGGAGGAGGAGTTGTTTTTCGCGATAATAGAAAATGTGGGATCATGTTCCCATTTATATTCCTGTATCACAGCCTTCTCCTCTCCGTACGGATGCCTAGTGTCGTACTGCACGACGGCACCTCTTTTCGTGTATATCGCCATCTTCCTTGCCGTTGCATGTTGCACTGACGATAAGATACATGATACACGATATCGTAAGAATTTAGAGAAGAAGAGATTGATGGCATCCTTGGGAAATTGTGGGTGTCCAGACGAGGAGGGAACTTGAGACAGGTTGAGGATGGATTTTAGGAAGAGGAAACGGCGGCGGTGGGGTTGCCGTGTTGGGTGTGGAGATGGGCGTGGTGGCCGGACCCCAAAAGTGGGGGTGAGAGGCAGGGGGCGATGGAGGGGGACGTTTGCTGCTGAGCTGCGGCCGCGTTGCAGCTCTGGAGGTACATGTAGTAGTTGTAGTTCTGCTGCGCTGCTGCTGCTGCCTCCGCCCCACCAATCGTCATCTGTGTCAGAGGTACAAGAGAGACATGAGACCACGCCAATAAGGAACACATGAAATCAATTCGGAGGGGATAACGAGCATTTCAGTGGCTTTTATTGCCCATCATCCACTTCCTCAAAAAATGCAGAATGTCTTTGGGACGACGAGGGAGGAGCCACACACAGGAATATATCTGTGGGTTCACGAGAGAGTGGATATGCCAAGATGTGCGACAGTTATTCGTTTCCTTGGACTGGGTGAACTGGATATTGATTGATTTAATGGCACATGAAAGTGTATTAGATAGCAACGATGAGAAATGGAATGGTGGCTTGCATTTCACGATCATGATGTGTGCATAACCGACAGTTCATCCATTCCAATGAGGAATATGTCCACTGGCATTAAACCCAAATACACAAGATTGAAGAAGAAGGAACTAATTTCGTTGATTTGTGTGCAATTAGTGGGAAAGAGGACTGCTGTTTCTCCTCGGGAGTGTGGCCTCTGACCTCATGAAAGCAAAACATGACTGCCACTACACGTCACGCTGCACTGCATCCAATCCAACCTCGTCTCATGACAAGAATCTACATAATGCACGTCTGCATGTTCATTTCCACTTCTTTTATGAGACCAACTAACCTGGTGATGGGGATGATGATGTGGCGCAGTGGATCCGTTGACGTGACGAAATCCCATTTCCGCAGCCCCAGGAGGAGGACCCCATCCATTTTGCCGCATCACGTGCAAACAAGACGTGGGGCTGGACGGAAGTGGTGGCAATGAACCGGAACAACCAATCTTGGACGCCATCGAGACCATGGATGCCATCGGGGATGACGTAGTTCCATTGGGGACGGACATCATCCCACCTCCAGACTACGCATTGTTTATAGTTAACAATTATTAGCAAGTTAATATCATGACGACAGCTCAAAATGGAAGTCATAATACGAATGAAATGCATCGTCACCAACCTGCGTCGCAGCCGAATTGTGGGTGTGGTGATGCGGGGCGTAGGAAGAGTACGGCGGGTAGATTGAATTGTAAAGGGGGTGGTTCATCGCCGAATTCGCCGCTACGGCTGCCACAGCCGCTGCAGCCACGGCCGCGGCGTGGACATTGTTTTGATGGGCCTTGTGAGCATCGTATGGATTTTGGGGTGAGTGTTGAGTGGAGGAGGGGGACAGGCTGTTGTTGGGGTGTTGGTGGTGGTGGTGATGGTGGTGCAAGGGCAGCAGACCGCCGATCTTGTTGCGGAGAATCCGTGAAATCGAGGACACGGAGGGAACGTTGTACTTGTCGCAAACGCCATCAGACTGTTGGCGGAAACATAACAAGTGCCGATTATCAATTCAATAGTGATTTCATCAAAGCACAGGAAAAATAGTCCCGTTTTCAACGAAATTGACCAGAAGCGTGTGTCTTACCAAAAGTCGGTCGCGTATTTCCCACGCGAAGATTCCGGGGTCCTTTTGCTTCAGCTCTTTGATGTAGCCAACAACCTTGACGCACAACATGGATAAAATAAAATTGAGTATCAAAGAGCATGACTGATTTTGTATGCATTTATTCATCTCCCAGTCGTTCGTAATGTAATAATTAAATTTTTATTATTCCTCGAGATTCCAGTCCGCACAACAATGAAGAGAGAACGTACTCAAAAAGGACCGACTTTGACTTTCGTTCCTTTATACGACACCATAATAATAAGCACCAATTTAACCAAATTATTGACGACTTTCAGGTGCTAGGATTATTAACAGGTTAATCGAAATCATGGCTTTTGTTCAGCATTTTCCGACAGAGGCAAGAACGTGCCGCAGCATTGCTCACGGTGTTCTCCGATCTACCAACTCGATCCCATTATCCACAACAAGGCCCAAATTCCATACCACTCAACCAAACTACTTAATTTCCAATGCGAGCACCAGTTGGCAATTAATGGAGGAGGTGGTTGTATATAGCATTTAGTGTGGAATATGTATATGCAGGTAGTCGGGTTAGACGTTTCTGTTTACCTTGGGAGTTGTGACCCGTGGCTTGGATCCGCCAATGGCTCCCGGTAATATGGACCCTGTTTCGTGGTAACGGGCCAGGATTTTGGAGACGCATCCGTGAGAAACTCGGAGTTGTCGGGAGATGTCACATGGTCTGATGCCCAGTTGGGCCAGCTCGATGATCCGAAGTCTGACCGGGTTTGGGAGGGGGCTGAAATTTCGTAAAAAAAATCAGGTAATTCTAGGAGGAAATTCCAACCTGGAACGTCACAATTTTTTTAATTCTTAACGATGACGCAACTCACCGGCCATTGACGAATACGCCTCCCAACTGATTCACCTCGCCGTACTGGTTGATTTGAGGGTCTGAAATTGAATTATGCATGAAATACGATGAGGTTAATACAGCATTTTCCTTGCATTTGAAACTTTACAGATTTATTAACATTTTGTAACTTGTTTTCTTCACATAAAAGCAAAATCGTATCTCATGTCTACTATGCGGCATGGACTGACATGAGGGGTTCATTTTTTTGAAAAAAGTAATTTTGAGAAAGACAGCGTTTTTCGGTGGACGTGGAGAAGGAGGGAGTGATGATGGATTATGACGACGATGGGGAAAAAGAGGACGAGAAATACCGAGAAGGGTTGCGATGAGATGATGATGCCACCAACAAAGGAAACATTGCAGTAGTTGTCACTTGTCACTCTTGACTTTGACATTGACACACGTAGAAATACCAAAGGACAAGCGAATGCATGTACGTACAAATGCATACATTCGGGATAACATAACAGAAAGCCTGATTGACAGAATGTGTAGATCTGGCTTGTCGATGGGAGTCGACCCTTCTTCTTAATACAACAATTCAACCACTAATCGCTTTTACGTAATCTCGCTCGCTTACTATCGAACATCTCGAACCAAATGAAAATATATTTCGCGACGTTTCACCATCCAGATCGTACTGGAGCCAGATGCAAAGTTAGTTTCCCAATTTTAGCAAACTAGCAAAATGAGACGGACGTTGAACAATAAGTGGGAGTGATTTATGGACCTTTGCCCCCACTCTCTCTTTCTCTCTCTCTCTCTGCCTGGTCATTCTTAAGTGAGTGGTGGCGGTGTAAATGAAAAATGTGGGGCTGCACATACTGGTAAGAGAAATGGGACGACATCAGAGAGAGGCTAGATTTGAGGTAACGTGGGGTGGGCAACATCTGCGCCCTGCACTGCACGGACAGATGCAACTCATTAAACCGAAGCGACCAGAGAGAGAGAGCGACAGAGACCAAGAAGGGCTCAGGTAACGGAACGAGGGCGACAATTATGCAACCACAACCGATGCAAAGGAGCAATGATGTCGGACAATATTCTTGAGGAAATATATGCAACGAAGAAACGCATCCTCGTGACTTTCATCCTGCATTTAAACACTTTTAGATTACAACAGCGAATTCAGTCCTCTCACCGATCAGGTAGCAAACTGCATCCCATGATGCACTTGAGACGAAGAGCTAACGAAACTTAAGTACTTGCATAACTAACTAACCTACATATGTATTATTCTTCTAGCTATGCACCTAGTTTGTGGAGTACGAGTAAGAGTAAGTATTTAAAGTGAGCATATTTATGGGTTCGCCTCCCGAAACTGGACACTCGAGTTGTTGGTCAGGTCATAAATTTCAATCTGTTTATTTTTATTTACAAGCCCACCCCACCAACTAAATCGCAGTGCAATGTCGACTCGACAGTTTCGAGTTGGTTCAACAAAGATGTTACGGATTATGCACGCAGCCTAAATAAACTCGTGTCATTTATGGGAAATGTCAGGTCGTCGTCGTCGTTTTACTCGAGTCATCTCACAATGCAATGAATCCTGATTGTGTAACATTTATGCGACATCGAGTAAGCATCGCAAACCGTACAAAACCAAGTAACAGTGTAGGTAACGTCTCTATAATTTACAGGAGTCGTTACACAATAAAGAACAAATTGGTCATCATCCATCCCATTCGAATTCTCCTCGTTTTATGATCCATCCCGGTGGCAAATGAATAAATAAATTAGCCGAGATTTCCCATCTCTCTCTTTATTCGAGAGAGAGAGAGAGAGAGTGATAAAACCAGAGTGGAAAATCTGGAGAATTGATGTTAAACACGGGACGGGAGGAGGAGGAAGGAACATTTTTTCAGGACGACCAAGCTAAATTGTGTTGTTCTCTCTCCTCCTCGCCGTCGTCTCTCTGGGATTGTAATTTACGTTGGGTTGAAGCTTAATAAGAGTTGTTTTGCAAGACGGGTGGAGATCAACCGAAGCGTTTCTTGGCGAAGAAAACAACAATCTTTTAAAATCATCGGACAACTCTTTCAAAAAATGTGCGATTCTCTTTTTCTCTAAAGATGTGGGAAACTTCTCACGTAAAACCTTTATGTAGAAATAGACAGCTTATTTATAATTATTTCTCTCGTGGCTGATTAGTTGGTGAGTTAATGGTTGCCAATTTGTGTGCAATTAGTGGGATGGGATTGAACTTAGAGTTGTGGACTTGATGTCTGGTGCGGTGATGGGTGACGAATCAAACTCAAGGGGTCACCGCATAGGTCGATATGTTTCAGTGCACCAACGCCGATGGAATGTTGCTGGATGACCGCGCACGCAGTTACTCCTCAATAGTTCTACTTATGCAAAATTGAATGCTAACCATTTGGTTTTGAGAAATTGTGCATGCGCCTTAAAGAAATAAGTTTAGGAATATAAGGTACACCAGATATTGATCCCCTTTGGACATGTTGTAGGGTTCTACGAGTGTAGAAAAAGTATACAAGGATTAAGCTCGATGGGGCCATTAGCGACCGCCACACCCACTCAAAGGTGTGAAAAACGTAAAAAAGCCCTGTTCTCGTGTGTACAAACTACAGTTAAAAATTCAGTTTTCCTCGGATGTTGATAATTTTTGCACTTCCGTGCTCCCAGGTAGCTGCTTACATATCCTTTAAACTCACCTTTTTAAAACTTTCCATTTTGTCAATACTTTCAAAATTTTAAATTAAAAAACTAATAAAATCTGAGATTTCTATTGGATAGATTGGGTACTGTGTGGAAGCACGGAAAAACAAGCATTATCAAAATCTGAGGAACATTGGAGTTTTGGTGAGGGCTTTGGTGCGGCAGTTTTCGTGATTTTCTTTTTTTCACACTCCTACTGACCTCGCCACGTATCCAATTGGCGATCTGGAGTTGACAACAAGAAAACCTGCGACCATGTCCTCGAGGAGTCATGTGGGTGCAGTGAATAAGACATTGAAATGGACTCACCCATACCCATGAGGGCCAGTTTACTTTTCGAACACTTTCACTCCACTTTTCACTTTCAAATTGCTCAAACTAATAATGAATCCGTCCTAAAAAGCAGGATACTTGACCACTTTGATCATGTCCGGGTGAAATTCGAGCTAGGAACGTCATACTATTACTCACTTTCAGCTGACAAGTTCAAAAACATAGGTTTACTTGTAAAATGTAATTAAAATTCTAAAAACTTTCACCAATTATAAGAGAGCACTCTGTCCAAAAGTATTTTGACACTTTTAACGACCGTGGCATGAAATTGAGACAAGGCAACACAACCCGATCAACAGAATGCGTCCAGCGTTGGGGAAGATGAGACTTTTAACTTTCACCACGCATATTTGCATATGAATTGCAACTGACTGGCTGCCAAACTTTCACCGAGTCTCCGACTTGCACGATTGGAGTGAGTACGAGGGAGTAATTGGTATTGAGGTTTCGGTCAATTAGCGATAAATTGGTGGTGGAGCAGAAAGCAATGTGATGGCACCGGACAACGACAAGCAATAAAGGAGATCGTCTTCTCCGTGGTTGACTTGTTGGTTGGTTGATCTTGCGCTTCTCTGCTTCTGCGGGACACGAGAGGAACAAGGAACAAGTCACGACTCTTTGGGAGTCAATGAAGTGAAGTTGGCTCTCCAATGGCGCATTCACCGACGAAACCGACGCCCTCGCAACAAACTCCCTCCGCCCTCAAAACAGGACAAAAATCACCACAAATCTCTCTCTTTAAATCATCTGAATAACCAGAAAAAGGGTGAGATCAGCACAAGCAATGCCTGCTTAAATGCATGACGAATATGGGTCCCCCCACAAACCGCGTGACGCCCGTCCTCAGGGTGAAAGTTGATTCCCCCGTCCTCTCATCCCCAGAGAGTGACCTGGTCGCGTCATTTCCTGAATTTCACGAATGGTGGGTGTGCCTTGGTTTTCAGCCCGTGTGTTTGTTTTACACTGCATGGTGAATGGCTCTGTTCTTGGCAAGCGAGGCTTTTAAACCTGCCCAAGCCTCGTCGTTCCGATGGCACAATGATATCTTTCATGCAACGACTTGTGGTGGCAGTGTGTAAAATAGCGAGTTCGCTTTCCGCCCAAGTCGACCATTCATCCATGGTCTGACTGCACTTGATTTTTACACGGAATGAAATGTGAGCTTCATTTTTCTTCTTATGCATTATGCCAATCCCTTCCCCAATCCGCAACAGGTTGAGACATTGTACTACACGTCTTATTAATTAGCCATTTAACTTGCAAATTGCAAGAAATATTCTCTCATTGTCCATTCTTCTTGTAATTTTCTTAATTAGTATAGGAGCTTGCGAGCAGGAGCGGTTTCATTTGTGGGAACCCAACACTTTTTCCCCACAACAACGATGCACTGTCAAAAAATATAGTGCTGAATCCTTCGATAGTCAAGGGCCTCCATTGAAAAGAAGTGCATGCAACTCCTAAAGTCGCCCACCAACCGACTTCCAATGAACCTACGCAAGGGATCAATGTGATGCAACCAAACAGCACTTGTTCCTCATCAGAGTATCGAGAAAAGGGTACGAGTTTTTGAAACTCATGTTTCCCATTTGCAGATACGAACAGAGTGCATAGAAATTGATAATATTCATTATGGAATGTTACTCCATATTGAAGGAGGTACTTGAAGAAAAATCACGGTTCCTTGCCTCGAATTTTTTCATTATGGTTGCCATCTTGTAATGTCAGATTTTTGAGCTACATTATGATCTGCATTCCACCAGGTATACCTCAGCCAGTGAAACGTTATATGTGCAGCAGCCACATTCGGGAGTGTACAAATGAAATGTAGCCAATGTAACTTTATACATCTTTGTGAAGTGATGATATCAAAGAGAAGCAAGCATTAAGCACGCCTCATTTAACTCGACCATCCAAACACCATCACTTTTATCTAGCTCATAACAGAGTACAAGACCCATCAGGGCTTGATGAAGCCATTAATAACCTGCCTGGCCTGCCTGGTGGTGCAGATATAAATTAAAAACCTATCAGTACAGCTTTGCTTAGCCCGAACCAGGAACGATTAGTAAACCCATGTTTGTCAGTAGTTTCTATGAAATTATGTGCTACTATTTTGCACTAATTCTTCCATCAATCCTTCGTATTACTAGGCTCCAAATTCTAAAAATATTTACTATCCCTTCCCTTGACTACTTCCCAGTGGAGGTCGTCTCTATAGCCCCCCTGGTTAATTTTTGTTCATATTTAACTTCATGTTATTTCGTGAAAAAGCAGTATGGATCTCTGGTCCAAATTTCAGCTTTCTATGTTAATTTCTGAAAATCGGTGGGGGTCACTCCATCGGGTCCCTCTAGATGAAAATTTTACAATTTCACTTCATATTCTTTCATTACGGGCCATTAGCAACCTTTGTACCAAATTTGAGCTTTCTATGACGATTTTGAAATTTTGGTGCATAATACCCCACCCACTCCGATGACCCCCACCGGTCAACCACTGGACCAATCTCACCCATCTTCGAACTCGTTTCTTAACTTTGTCCAATATGCATATGGTAAAAATTTCAAGTCAATCGGTCAACTCGTTCGAGAGTTATCGAAAGACAGACAGACAGACAGACAGACGGACATGACAATTACATAAGCCCTGGTTCGGGCTAAAAAACGTAATACGGAATCGAAATCAAAATGTTATTTCTCCGCTCGATTACACTCCTCCCTCCTCCTCCACCCACCCACCCACAAACCAGCACCAAACAAACAACGGCGTCTCACGACTCTCGAAATCATCTCGACACTCAACTTCTTGTTATCAGCCCTGTTTCTCAAGTCATTCGAAACCTGGACTGGGTCCCCATGCGTTCGAGAACAACTTGTCCATTTGGGAGAGGACACAGACGTGCATTTTTCCATTTTTTTTCCCGTGAGCATCACCATCACAATCTCATCGGGCTGTAGATACCTACCTACATATGCATGATGCAGGAGACTATGTATGGCTGGGAAGATGAAGGATGGGAACAACTGCATGCGAGGAGATTGGGAGAGGAGGCGAAAATCAGGCAGTATGGATCGAGCGGATAATTCCCTCTCTCGACGATTAGATAAAATCTCTTAAACTCGTTCCGGTGCATTGCTTTCACTCACAATCAAACTCCTTCAGCCTGCAGCAAGAGTCCGAAGAAGTTCTCAGCGGAATTTCGTGCCCTCGGCTCGACTGACTGTTAAAAGTTACAAGGACTGCAGTACGTACGCTATCTACGTAAATAGGTACAAGAAATACGTCAGATTGGGAGATTTTGAGACGAATGAGACAGAAGTGGCATGAAATGAGAACAATTCGTGGAGGACATTTTGTCAGTTCATTATTTCCTCCAACTTGTGTCTGAGCCGTCACTCAATCACTTCCAGCAAAGTGGATGCAACCAATCAAACTGCTGTTGAGACGAGAGATACGATTTGCATGCTTTCACCCGAGCAATTTTCCTGCGCCATCTGTTTCCTTCGGGTCACCATTTCCTACGTAAATATGTTGCGAATCGTGGATCCCCACGATGACGGTGAGACCTCACCTTTTATGCTTTCAAAAATATGTGGGTTACATACAAATCTAAGAGAGTTTTTTTTAAATGGCAGGAGTAATCCCAATGTGCCTCCGCATTCGCCACGAATTCTGTTTCAGGTCGGAATCGTCGTATTTAGTTCGTGAGAATTCGCCGACTTCATTCCGATCCAACATCAGAATTCAAATTTAATTCGAAATCCCGAAGTTGATACGACTCTTAATAACGAATTCGGGCCAAATGCTGATTTGGGGAGCAGAATTCGCCGACTTAGTAACGACATAAAACAGAATTAGGATTAAATGCGTAGTATCGCATTCATATCGAATTCGCTTAAGGGTTTCCTTTCAGATTCTGAATCGATTCGAGATATTCATATGCGTTTTGGCATCGGACATGAGAAGCCGGAACGAATTCGGCTGCACGCTTTACATCAGAATCCTCGTCGCTGAATCCGATCCGACTCTGTATCATCCTCCCCAGGAGAGAAGAGAACACGTGCATTAGTGGCATATCACTTTGATTCTTCCTCCATTCTTCCCTTGGCTGTAGTCTTATTTTTTGTCGATAAATTTAATTTTATAATGAGCAGCGAAATTAAAAAGTACTCCGTTGTCAATTTCCATGACGAAAATACAGTTGCGGCCGTGTGCTCATCGTGGTTAAATGAAGACAAATCCATCTGTTCGTGGCCAATTGGGCCAAACGCAGGGGACAAATTGCGTAAGAATCTTCCAGCAGATTTAGATGCGCCAAAATTCCCTTGTCAGTGGCTCATGTCTTATAGTAAGTAATTTGATAACAATTTAATATCGAATATAAATTGTAATGACAAAAAAATTATAAATTACACAATAATACAATAACCATGCATTTGGCTTTGTGAGCAGATTTGGGGATTCAATACTTTTATATTAACCTTTAGAGATATAATTTCAATTATTTAAACATTTGTCGGTTCGCAGATTCTCTTAAGTCAGCAAGGAAAAAATGTATTGCGGCTAAATCTACCGACAAGATACCTCCATCAGAATTTGAGGAAACAACTCATAAAAAACAGAGAAATACGCGAAAAGGGCAATCCGCAGCTAAATCTACTCCCTCTACAAAATATTCCGAGTCGACCAGTTCTGACGAGAGCAGCTTGTCGTCTGAAGAATGTGAAACATTACCGGTCACATCATTTATCCCGACCAGTGAGCAATTTTTATTCTGTTTCAGTACACATTAAATTGGGATAAATTTATATAATAACATTGTGGTAATGTTCCAGCACCCAGCATTAGTCTCAGCACAAATTCTCAAGTTCAGCCTTTGTCGGCCCTCCCACAATCTCATAATTCTTCCCAGGCGGAGGAGAATTTGTTTGATCAATCAGGCAATAACGAAACGACATTCTCCTATGTTGAGATTACGAATCCAGAAACTGTTGCAGAACTTGTGACACTGGTTCGAGATCTGAAGACTGAATCTCAAAGTAAGTAATTATTTCTACTACTCGTTTGTACTAATTTTTCCTAAACAGTGTCATTGAATAATGAGTACAATCTATGCCGTCTGTGTCCGTAGACTTACAGGCAGTGGTGGTGAAGGAGTTAGTAAAAATTAACGAAACATTGGTCGAGTTGCTTCGTCGAACTTCAACACTTGCTCCACGTGTACCTTCTGCCAGCTGGATCATCCAAAACTACCGGTTTGTAATAAAGAGGATTTTTACAAATTGAGTGACTGGCTTAAGCGGGATCAGTCGAACATTGAAGAATTGGTAGGTGAATCATAGGCAATTTATGAATACAACCCTAATTTTATTACTTACATAAGTGTCATTACTTTCAGAGTATTCAACTTGGTTATGTTGGGGGACGAGATTTAGACGATATCATCGCGAGACTGTTATCTGGGCTAATTTCCACAGAATTAGCACAGACCTGCAGTCACAGTGGGAAAGGAAAGAAGTCTGAATTTGGCCTTGTTGGTGTATTTTTGGATCTTGTGTATAGTAAGGGAGCATTTCACTTTTAGTGCCGCTACATCTTACATTCTTAACTCGTACAGTATAAATATATTTATAGGAAGTGTGCGGCATAACTCAGCTGAAGCAAGTGCAACTAACGCCACCATCGACGTGAAGATCCGAACTTGGCTGAAAAACCAGAAGGACCCGAGGAAAATTGCCAACAAAACATGTCCAACATCTCGCAACGTTCAAGACAGCGGTCAAGACAACGGTACCGAGTAGCAATTTCTCAGGCCTTGCTACAACAAATACGAGAACCAAGACTGGGTGACCGCAATGTAAATAGCTCCATACGTATAAGTAATTGCCCAGATAATAATAACGTAGTTACTAGTAGTAATAGCAGTAATAGTAATAATTTGTCACCACCCCAGACAAATTGTGTCCCAAATGAATTCTCTTGCGACACGTGGGTTAGTAATAATATTTCCCAGGATAATAGAGTTAGTTTAGAAATCGAACCAATTGGTTTTCCAATAGACATAGAGCTGCGTGAATGGACAGTTCGTCATAACATTAAGCACTCAGCTCTCAGGGATTAGTTATCCATTTTAAATAAAACCCACTCATTTAGTTTACCTATTGATCCACGGACTTTGATGAAAACTCCTAGAAAATTGAACATTTCAGTTGTTAGCGGTGGTGATTTTTATTATTTTGGCATTGTCTCCCACCTTGTAATCCACGTCAAATATGGTCTACAACAGACAGCCAAAACAGCAATTTATAATACTTTAAGGGCAGATAGTTCTAACCCAATAATAAGCATAACTGTAGGTATTGACGGTATTCCAATTTCTAAGAGTTCCAATAAGCAGTTTTGGCCAATTCTGGGTATCGTGGATCAATCGTGTGATCGCACGCCTTTTGTAATTGCACTCTACTATGCAGAACATAAGCCGACAAATTTAGATTTGTTACAACCATTTGTGGAAGAATGTAAAGCTTTAGAGCAGGATGGGATTATAATTTCAGGGAAACTATACACTTTTAGAATTTCTAGAATTCTTGCAGATGCACCTGCACGCAGTTACATTAAAGGAATAAAAAATCACAATAGTTATTTTTCCTGTGAAAGGTGTCATGAGGAGGGGGAATGGAATGGGCGAGTTACGTTCTTGAATACAGAGTTTAGAAAACGAACAAATGAAAATTTTGTACTTCAAACTGACACACAGCATCATAAGGAAATCTCCCCCCTCACAAAATTATGTATAGGTCTCGTTTCTCAAGTTCCGTTGGATTACTTACATTTAGTATGTCTAGGTGTGACAAGGAAACTTTTCCGAATGTGGGTGAAAGGTCGTATTCCTTTTAAACTTCCAGCTGGAAAAATCTTAGCAATTTCTGAACGCCTATCTAATTTTCGTGAACATTTTCCTTCGGATATTCCAAGAAAACCTCGATCGTTATTGCAAATTGACCATTTTAAGGGTACTGAGTTCCGAACCTTACTACTGTATACAGGAATAGTTGCACTTCGAGATATTATTAAGCCAAGAGAGTATAGAAATTATTTGAGATTTCATGCAGCAATTTATATTCTTCTGTCGCCAAGAGCTGATAATAGTGAATGGAACCTTCAGGCAGCGGCTTTGTTAAAGAAGTTCGTTAAAGGGTGCATGAATCTATATGGGAACGAATTTATGGTTTACAATGTGCATGGGTTATTGCATATTAACGATGATGCATTATTGTTCGGTAGTTTAGACAATGCGAGTTGCTTTCCTTTTGGGAACTACATGCAGAAAATTAAAATTTTCTTGAGCTCACATAATTTCCAATTAGAACAAGTAGTTAAACGGATTATAGAAATGGATTTGGTACGACAAGATATGAATGCGATACAAAAAATATCTGAGAATAAAAAATTCTCCCCTAAATCTAGCTGTAAGAATGGAAATAACTGCTTCATGCTTAGGTCTGGTGGAATTGTAATTTTACAAAATTATACTTATAGAAAGAATGATTCTGTCGAATATACATGTCAACAGATTTTAAATCTACACTCTGTCCAATATTATCCCTTCGATAGTTCTAATTTAAAAATTTACTTTTCATCCGGTTTATCAGAACCGGTTAATATGGTACTTGAACCAGAAGATTTCTTGTTTAAATATATTAGATTACCTTATAACAGCGAGTTCTTGTTAGTTCCATTGTTACATTCAATAAAAATATAAATATTCATTAAAGTGTGCACTGACTTTATATTTTATTAAAAAGCATCATCATAAAGCATATTTTAAGATATATAATTCACTAATCCGAAGAGCATCGGAATGGAGTCGGCTCCCGAATTCGTACTGAGTTCGAAGCCACGATGACGATCAGAATTAGCATTTCGAATTCGTTCCGAGTTCGAGCCTACGCAGGCGATTCGAATTCGTACCAGGCACAACTAGGGCGACAAATCCGGAGTGCGTTCCGAATTTGGGCGACGACTTTAGAACGTATTCATAATTCGTATCGAATGCGGAGGCACATTGGGGCTGTGTATGGCCGGGAGTCGGAGGCGTGAAATTAAGTCCTCATAATTCCCATTTCTTCGCTTCCTTCACAATTCCAATCCGAAATGAAATGACTTGAATTGCTGTTACAAATCTTATTAAAATCGTGGCCGAGATCTTTCTCGTCATTAATTTTACTGTTGCTCACACTCTTTAAAAACGTGCTGCTTTTTAATAGCAGTCTCAAAACTACATACGTACAAATAGTGCTTGAAAAATGGGAGGAAAAATGTCTCTATTTTTTATGCTTGGTTATTATGACTGATTCCGAGATACGAGATGTGAATTTATGTACGCGAGTTGAAAAGGGGCGAAGCGAATGTTTTTGCAACGGGCTATAAACTCGAGTGGATAAGTGTAGATCGCCATCATGATAAGTTGCATGATTTATTTTCCACCTTTTCTCCAATTCCTCATACGATTCTAAATATGCATTTCGGCATCGCATCGTTCCTCTTTGTCATCCTACGTACCACCACTGCGGAGACGTAAATATCGCGATGCTAATAGCATTTTAATTTGTCACATGGTTGTTGCCCATTAATTAGTTGGAATGTTCTCAATTTTACGAAATGAAAGAAATATTGCTGCCGGATTGAAGAAAACCGTGACAGATCTCGCTTAAAACTTGACAAGCATTTCAATCCTGCTTTTTAGCCCGAGTCAGGGCTTATGGAACCGTCATGTCCGTCCGTCCGTCTGTCTGTCTGTCTTTCGATAACTCTCGAACGAGTTGACCGATTGACTTGAAATTTTTACCATATGCATATTGGACAAAGTTAGGAAACGAGTTCGAAGATGGGTGAAATCGGTCCAGTGGTTGACCCGTGGGGGTCATCGGAGTGGGTGGGGTATTATGCACCAAAATTTCAAAATTGTCGTAGAAGGCTGAAATTTGGTACAGAGGTTGCTAATGGTTCCTAATAGATAAAAATTACCTCAAGTTGGAAACATTTTCAATTTGAGGGACCCCATAGGGTGACCCATACGGATTTTTCAAAATCATCATATCGAGCTGAAATTTGGTAGAGAGGTTGCTAATGGGTCTTAATGTAGGAATATGATATGAAATTGGTAAAATTTTTATCTGGAGCGACCCTGTGGGGTGACCCATACCGATTTTTAGAAATTGCTTTAAAAACATGAAATCCGGCATGGTGATACTTAATGGCTTCCTACGAAAGAATTTGAAGGAAAAAGTGAGCAAAGTGCAACCAGAGTGACCCTGGAGGCTGACCCATACCGTTTTTAAAAGTTGCTATTTCCATCTGGGATATGGTATGGGGGATAAAAACCACTTCTGGATAGCACACACAGCTTTGGAAGTTCAAGTTGTTAAGGGATTTGATGCCAAATAATAAAAAATCTAACACACATTAAACTATCCAAAACACGGAGTTTGTGTATTATGTCGGTCAATCCGGTCCCTGAATCACCGATTCAGGGACTCTGTCCCTGACTCGGGCTGTATGGAGTCTGCACTGTAGGTTTTTTTGACTGAAACGACTCACTCACAAACTTATTTTTATTTCATTATTTTTTTGAAGAGTGGTGACTGAAGGACGTCTGAACCATTTTGGCCTCGGACTAATACATAAAACGGTGTTTAAGTAAATAATTTTAGTTTCTTGCATTTCCATCTCACTCGCCGATTCCAGTACGCAGAGAATTGAGACAAAATCTGTGGAGCAATCAAAATGAACATGAAATAATGGAATGTTTTGGAAGATTTTTGGTGGTATTTGCATCCAGTCTAAATACACATAAGTAAATACGAGAACATAAAAAATCAGTGTATGTACTTCTTGGGAAGCGGCGTTTGGCGTGTATGTAAAGCCGAATTCTGCTTATTTTCTTTGGCAGAGAGCAAGTGGTGTCGGGAATTAGTCACGCAATGGAAATCAATGTTCGAGGCAGGACGCGTAATTGTTTCAGATGAGGGCAAAAGGTACTCGCTCCGCTTTCTTTTCCCGATTAATCACTCTGTCGGAATTCACCCGCTTCTCCGCCAGCCAGCCACCGCCGCAAAACCCCACTAACATTCCTCCAGTCAATTCAAACGGGAGGACGAAATGGAGGGCGACTTGCAGCTAAAATTCATTCCATTTCAAGCTCACGACAGTGCCACAGCGTACGCGGAATGAAGACTTTTAACATTTTTGGAAAAAAATGGGATGAGTCAGGAAGAAAAAGAGAAAGGAAAACAGAGATGATGAGATGACTCGTCGGCGGCGGAAGGACAAAAGGGTTGACAACTAAATAACTCCAGACAGCTTGATTCTTCGGAGGAGACGTTCACATGTAGTCTCACGTTTTAGTACTTGAAAACCTGTTGCGGAAACGTGAAAGAAAATCTGTACCGCAAAGTGAGCGCACTCTCCACAGCGACATTTATTCTGCATGGCTTTAGACAACGCTTGTGTATTTGCTATCTGTAGGATGAATGGAGAGATTTATGCTCTTGTGTGGTACGAGGTTAAAAAAGTGATTCATTTCCCAAGTCGTATGAGTTCCAGATGACATTTAACTCCTTTAACTGAGATTTCCACTAGCACATATTTAGTAGTTGACGGGAATTTCTCATTGTTTGCTCACTTGTACTCGATAATTACTCGTACATAAAAAAGTCTACTTCATACTCATAACATTTATTTATTTATTTATGATACAGAGCTCAATATTGTGAATTTCATTCATGCTGCACTATTGTGAATATACGCGTAAAGTGAAGAAAGTGAGAAATATGACTTGTGGGATAAATAAGGTTCCTCTTCCTTCCTTGAAAACAAGTCCCGAGAAATGATGACTTTTTAGCCCGAGTCAGGGCTTATGTAACCGTCGTGTCTGTCGGTCTGCCCGAGACACGGTAGTGCCAAACCGCTGAAAAAAATTGCTTCCGCGTAGCAATTAAATACAACTTTAGAAGTTCGAGATTTTAAAGAAGCGAGCTCGCACTGGTCCTGGTAGACAAGAGGAAGAATTATATTTCGAAAATTTAGTGCCAAATGACGATAGGAAATATTTAACAAGCGAGCATCCCCACCACCACGGGGAGTGGGTACTTTTGGTCAATTCAGACAAAAATTTGAAAACGGACTCTGCCCCTGACTCGGGCTAAATGAAGTCTGTACCGTAGGTTTTTTATACCTTTTCTTGATCCTACATAGGAAAGAACTGCAGCTACTCATCCTCTTGTATTTTTTGTGTCTCGTACTCCCTCCGTGTGTGCAAGAAGCTCTGCTTATGCTACCCTGTCGGCACGGAGAGGGCTGATCAAAGGGAGCCGAGAGTGGAAGTTTTTTAAAAGACTTTTCATCTGCAAGCTTATAATAATTGACTCCGAATTCCCGAACCCGTCTCCGCCATTGCCCTCTCTAATTGAGACACATTTGTCTCCGTCCCCCGCTTCCGTTTCGCTTTTTCATCCATCACAAGAAACCAAACCCACTTTTTATTCCAGCAAACCCACCAAAGGAAACCTTCTGCGGTCAACCGACGAGCGTGCGTTGAAGTGGAGGTCGAGGTGGCATCTCACTTTCAGATCTGGTCCGGTACAGACGCGATTAGTCCGTCTCCAATCAACTGCGAACTCTTGTTGTCATTCTCAAAACCCGAGTCGCCCCATTTATTCAGTGGTTTCCCTGGTCAAGGAGCCGGAACGGTCGTGTTGCAGGCAGAGAGAGCAGAACCACCCTTCCCATCAAGACCCATTTTGTCTAAATGTGGAGAAATTTAAGATAACATGAGGACGACTGCATTGGAAATTCGACATTTTCGGGAAATGTACTCGCATGCAGTTGAGACATTTTGGAGGAGTACACAATATGCATCTACTGCACATAAATATGTACATACGCGAGAGAAGGACAAGATTTGGATAGCATTGATGGCATTTGCTGTTGTGATTAAACAGGAGATTTCATTCGCACCCAGCCTCATTTACGTGCACGTCCCACGCCACCTAAATCAACGTCAAGTCATCCACTCCGGAGAAATCAGTGCATTCAAAGCAACGAACGTATGTACTTGTGAACTTGTACGAATAATAAATAAATAAATAAGAGGACACACACCGCAAAGCAGGTTGGTTGTTTGGCTTAAAAGTCCATGTTGTTGGTGTTATTGGTTTCCACAGTTTGAACGTGGAGGATGGATGGAATTCCAGGGAGAAGCCAGAGGGGTATGGAAAAGGTAGCTCGTATGGATGCTCGAGTGGCTTTGCTCGAGTGGAAGTGGGGATGACAGATGTGTGACATTTTCATCTCATTATTATTGCGCCATTCGTGATGTAATGCTAGCTATGTAACAAGAAGAAGACGCATGTTGCACCCCAAACTTGGAGTGGAGTGAAATAAGGACTCTGCGGAAACCAGAAATTGAGAACTGGGAGTCCCTTATTTTAAAATGAAGTTAAGGGTCTCTGAAACGGGGGAGAAATGCGATCCACTTCGAGGAGCAGAGCACAAATATGAAAACTCCATACGTAAGCAAACAAGGATTGTTGGTCGTCGTCGTCTCAAAGAAAAGAAAGCAGCATCTCATCGAATTTCGTCGGAGAGTCACACGTGCAAGTGATCCGTGTACTCTGCAACCCAATCCATAAACATAATCTAATATTCCTCCAGTGTGCGGTATGATTATGCTTCGTAGGCCTGCACCATATTCACATTTAAATAAAGTGGCAGCATGATTCTGATTGTTCGTAGGGAGAGCAATATTTCATGTGAATGTATGAATCATGCATATGTGATTATGATTAAGTTTTGGGGTGCAATTTTAGCCCTGTACTTATCCCGACTTGCGCATATTGAGTGACACAGGGAAACATATTCCTAGAAGGAGACCTCCATGGTTGCGTTCCTGCTGCTGCTGCTCCGATTTTTTAGAGCCACTCCCCCTTCGGAAAGTGTACGTGGAAAAGGGCAGTGCAGGGTCGACTGCATGCTTTTGGTGGCTGGTGTCAAATGTTTCCACCAAGTCTTTTTCTGTGCAACAGGCTGAAAACCAACAAACAAACATCACTTGTCTCATGCTGCAGCTAAGCCCGAACCAGATCCACAACCACAACTCATAAAGGGCTCAATTTCCATCCAGCCATGTAGATATGTACAAATACACACACAAGGGTTGTAGATTAATAGGAAAATGGAAGGAAAAGGACGGCCCACAAAAGCCAAAGTTTTTCCAAGAATGCTCAACCACTCCCATGTATTCAAGGCTTGTTTAAACTGGACACGTTTCCCCTAATTTACTCGATGTGTTCAAGTCACAAGTCAATGAGAATAATGAGGATTGCTGTGGGCTTTGAGCGTATTTTACTTGTACAATTTAGGTAGCATGATGGGTCAGTTGAGAAGTTGTGGTACACAGCCATTTATCTAACTCCTAAATCCTAGAGCTGTCGGGTGTCTGATTGGAGGTAAGACAGCGAGGAGAGACACCTTTGTCTATAAAAAGAGAGGGGCCTTCGACTGAGTGATCATCCTGATGGGCGGACCAAAGTCGAGTCAGTTGCAACTTTCTCCAAGCACAAGACTACATTGGAAACCATGCATCGCTCCCTTGAATAAGAATAAAACGTTGTCATTTTGATAAGAAAAGGACCCCCATCATCGTATCGTAGCCTTAACTGATCAGATTATGATTATTTGTCCAGTAATCAGTGATCACCTCTCGCATGGAGTATATTCTTCTATACTGGAGACGGCCGGGGTGAGAGAGGGACTGAGACGGTCTTTGTAATAAAATCCTAGAGCTGATCCAACTTTTTGTTCTTCGCAGTGCGTCCTATGTACATATATATTCACAAGCAGTAACTTCTGGGAATAAGTTGTGGTTTCGAGTGTCAAAGCGTCCGCAGAAGAGCGAGGAATCTCCAATTTCTCCAACCAACCAACCTCGGTCACCTCTCCTCGCCGTGAAATTAGGTTGCGTCGTCCATAGGGGAGAGAATCCAATCTATTTTTTAGACCGAGCTCAGCCATGTTTTAAACTAAATATGCACATGGTTATATAAATGAAAATTATTAATCTCCAACTCCTGCTCCGTTTTTTTCATGCACTTTTCTCTTTCGTAACGCCGCCACGAAGAGTCGACCAAGGTATCGTAAAATGTGGAGGCATAAAATACCAGTGTTCCAGTAAAGATTGTTTTTCTATTACATACGTGCAATCACAATGCACAAACCTTTATTACAACCACTGGACCCCACGAATGGGCCATTACCCAGGGAGGGAGAAGAGTACCTGAGCTTGGCAGTGGGGAAAAACGAGAAAAACCCACTGCAGGCACTAGGACTTGAACCCAGCACCTCCATTCAGCCCACTCAGGTGGACGGTAAGCAGGACGGCATTTCTGCCACTCCGCCTCGTCACCCTTCACAAACCAATCTATGTGTACAGCATTTATGTAAATGTGCTTGAATTTTTAACTAACGACAAATATTCTTGTGATAGAAACTATTTAGAAAGTTTCTAATGAGGCGATGCAAGTAAAAATTAAAGTTGATGAGGTTTAATTAAATGCCTAGAATTTAAACCCATGATTCTATAGACTGTTTCTGTTGAGACTATTAATGCCGCAGACTTAAATGAACGTACAATCCCAATTTGTTGAAATAGATAATTTACAAATTATAACTACAGCTCGTTATATTTTGAAAATCTCAAAATGCCTCTGAATTTCGTGTATGCATTACACTTCGTTTGTGCATGCATAGGATGATAATTGCAATTAGTAATAATCAAAAATATATGGACATAAGTAAATGATGACAACATTGTTCTTTTCGCTATGAATTTGGTTCGCACTGTAAGATCGGATAATATGAGGACGAGAATAATATATTGAGACGGGCGGAGAGCGTGCGTTTTGTTCTCAAACGGTACAGCAGAGCTCCCTGGTTGAGTTTATGCAGAAGTTGTTCCTTTCGTTCTGCGGGAGTCAAACTGATGACAAAATGAGAATCTTCTCAGAAAATGTAAATCTTTGAAAACTCTCTCAACTAGATTTACTAATTGGTGTCGGAACTAACTTTGTGATCGTCATGAGTTCAATCAGCCTTCACACCCTCCTGGGTCGAGGAAGTGTGGGTGTGGCCTCCCAGTTAAAGCTGCTCGGTGGATTCACCACTTGTCCTTCTGCTTCGGGTGTTGGACCGTATTTGCCGGTGTCGTCGTCGTCGAGGGATGGTTATCTTGGGGGCGTGGGTGGTTCTCGAGGTGTGGCTACCTCTCCCGTCATGCTGGGAAAGAGAAACTTTCGCAAGTTCCATTTGGGGAATAAAAGAGGAACAAAGATATTTAGAGAAAAGAGAAATGCCGGATTATACCCCGACATCCCGGTGGAAAGTTAGTTAATTGATAAATACGTGATGATAATTAATAATTAACATTTAACAACTGTTCCAGTTAGCAATAAGTTTTGTGATGTTATTTATTTCAGCTGAAGTACGGGACACAGGATTTAAATACGGACAAAGGCATCACCTCGTTCCAGAACTCATACCTGAATTCATTGTGCCTGATCTTACAAATTGCCAGGTACAGATACATCATAGTTGTTTTTCTAATACAAGGTGTAAGGTTTCTATCAGTAATCAAACCAATTAATGAACATATCGCAGTTAAAACCATACGTCTCCTACCGTGCTGGACAAACTTACCAGGAACCTTTCACACCTGAAGATCTCTTCCAACACGTCTACTTTAACAAGATGGACAAAGATTATCAGTAATGCGACTATTTAATAATGTTCACGTTTGTGATTAAAAATTTGTGTAGCGATTTATTGCAATGATTGATAACTATTAACCGTCTCGTACAGAGAGGGTCTCCTTGATGAACAAGGCAACTCTAAACAACCGTCCCCAGAAGAAGATATGACGGCTGATGATGCCTGGAAGATGGCGAGAATGACTGGCAGCGATATTTTTTCGGAACGGATTCCTCGCAATTGGGAATGTCTGGAGATAGACTTGGTTCAATGGCGAAAGGAACGACAAGCAAAACACGGACTCGGGCATTTTGCAGATTTTATGAAAGAACCGTACAGCCCAGAAATGTTGCTCAAAGAAAATGACATTTACGAAGGAAAGGACGAGAAGAAGACAGACGACGTCTCGAGACCTGCTGCCGAGTCTTCCACACCAACAACGCCATCACATATAAAAAAGAAAAGTGCTGTCGGAAATTAGCCTTAAGAAAAGATCAATCAATCAAGTCATACGTTTTATAAACATTTATTGCCCCACCCAGTCAACGTCAAAAAGTAAAAGTATGAAGCACTATTTGTTATATATTCAAATCAGATGGCCTTTATTATCATCTCATCACAGACTAGCGCAAATGTTACATATTATATGATTCCATCATGGCTTGATTAATAATTTTTACATGTTTTACACATTTACCTCCTCATTTTATCCACCAACAACGAACGAATAACACCAACAATAACAATCGCCAATAATAATGGCGAATCTTTTTCAAAGACTTGCATCAAGTATTTATCAAATTTTGATCAACATTTTTATTTCATGTAACAATATTGTACGAGCGAATGACCTACCAAAAAACCACAATAATCTGATATCGTTCCCCTCTATGTCATAATTTTGTATTCTCTTTTTGTCTTAAATCCACAGCATGATGATATACAAAACACAATTTTATTCAACGTCTCCATGAAAAGTAGATACTGATGCGTTGGAATTACACCGTAACAAATGCATTTTTTCAACACCCTTCAATATAACAATACTTTTTTTAACCAATCATGTATGTACCTCCTAAGAAAGCCTACCCACTATAGATACTCCTAATTACGTATAATTGTAAGTATTTACTGTATAATATATTTTTTGAGTAGAGGATATCGGGTATTACAGAAGGTGACCTTGTTTGCAACCCCGTCTGCCAGCGACGAGAGGTGTGCAATCAGGTTTACAAAGACCTACAGCTATACGGGATTTGATTATTATTACAACAACCAGTTCATCAAAACGGTCATTGCCGTTCATACAATTTCATATCCACTAATTCGCTACACACGGAATTTATTATTATTTATTTCTTATAGGAAGGATATACCACAATTTTGTACAACCACATCATCAACCTGTGATTGAGTGGTGTCTCAAAAATAGGAAAAAAGCAATGGAAGAAATTCGACAACTAAAATACAAGTTTTGATACAAGTTTTTCAGGGTGAACGTAAAAAAAAATCTAGTTTTGTTAATAAATATGATTGACTTTCATCCTCCTCGATTATTCGACGAATATGTAATTTATGGATTCCTGCGAGAGGACATGATTTATTGTGAATGTGACGTTGTTCTAATTATTGTACCACTCACTCGAGAGCTTTCTACTATACACACACTATTTAAAAATCCCTGATTTAATTGTCCCCAGTAGTTTTCCTGGCCTACGTACATAACCAAATAATACTTGTGCTGTCGCTATCAACTATGGTTTTAGTAGCAAAATTATTTAGCGAAAATCATGACAAAATATACGAAAATCATAAACCGACCTACACAGAATCATACATTTTATTATTTTTGGGCTTTCAAAATGCTTCTTAATATAAGATTGAGTATAAAATTAAACAACACATAAGTATTGATGATTGGTTAATAAAATGTTAACGTTTTTCAGGTCATGTTTGACATGTTTTTAAGAGAAAACATAAACATCATAAAATAATTTATGTATGTGTAGCATTATGTACAATTAAGTAATTACTTTTATTAAGTGAGTTGTCTGCTTGACTAGACGTAAATTAGTCTGGTCTAAAATCGACATGTAACTGCGTTTCGAATCATGACAAATAATTATTAAGTAACGAAATGAATAAATAAAGTAAGACTCTTGGTTGATCATACATAAGCGCAAAATACAGTAAAAATAAATATGTAAGTAGCAGTAATAAGTTCGGTAACAAAAAAGATAAGAAAACTTTAAAATAATTTTCCACTTTTCGTTCACAATGGATATAATTATCATGCATTTATGATAATTTTTTTTAGATCCTGACATTGACTCACCCGTGCACTTTACAGAATAAAACCATACTGAGAAAGTGTGATAACAATAAAGTTGATAGAACAACAACAGTGTTTAATAATTAACTCGTAGTAATCCAGTCCCAGTTAGTTTCCGATGATGATTGATTTGCATTGATTATTGCTTTAAGGTCGGAACCTTTATTTGGTCCTGAGAGTTCTAAGTCTTCTAGTCAGAACGGTACAAAAAGCGTCACACTGACTCCTACACACGCTACCAAAATAAGACTCTCCTCGTCTATCCCTCGTCATCTCCTCTTTTATTAGCATAGCAAATTAATTCCCTACACGTCGCCACTGCATAATTAGCCAGGCTAATTTAGCCTCGCTACTTAGATGTGGATACCTTTGGGGTGGGACTAACATTTGATTTTTATTAGGGCCCTGAAGTGTCCATTCGTTCTTGCAGACCAGACGACGACGACGACGACTGTTGTGACGACGGTTGTTGTTGCTGCTGTTGTTGTGCCTGCGCGGCGGTCTTCTGCTGGTGCTGTAGCTGGGAGGGGAGCATGGCGTCTCCGACCCAGCGGAAGGGGGACGAGGGGGGCTGGGGGGAGTTGGCAATGTGGAGATGGAGGAGGGGGCTGAGGCGGAGCGAGCTGTTGGAATCAGTGAGCTTGCAGTCGGCCATGGTGGTGGGGAGTGTTTGCCAGTCCTGTTGGGGGTGGAGGTGATGGTGGTGAGGGTGGTAGTGGAGATGGGTTGTAGGCCAAGGTCGTCCTGCCCCCACGAGGTCCTCATCCTCCTCCTCGTCTTCCTCCTCCTCCTCCTCCTGGTGGGCGTGGAGTTCGGCGTTGAGGTCGATGGGGCCTCGGAATGAGACGGGTGGGGGTTGCTGGTCACAGAGGGCGGAGGACCCTGTGGAAAGAAGAAGAGTGGAAGGCGGAGGATTAGCCGCTGGTGCTGAGGAGGAAGTAGTCGAAGTAGCAGACGAAGGGCAGGAAGTCTTAGAAGACGAGGGGAGCGGGGGCAGGTTTACTGGCGTCTGCTGTGCCAACTTGTAGCTCTGCTGTCGTAAAACTGATTTCTTTCTTGCAGCGTTAGCAGCAGCAGCGGCACTAGTCTTAGCAGCGGCCTCACTCAGACTGCTCAGATCTACGGCGCACAGATAGCAGCCAGACAGCTTAATTAATCTCAACTAGTTTGTACAGTTAGAAAGCAAAGGTTCTCAACGCCAGGCGACAGTCAGTGGTGCAGGAAATCTATGGTAGACTATGTATCTACTATGTACATACATAAGAAAAAATAAAAAATAAACTGTGCTGGGTGAGAACCAAAGCCACTACGTAGCATCAAACGTACCGAGTACGATCTATAGTTTTTTAGTGTTCGAATACTGTGTCAAAATTACCTGGAGGCTCCACCACGCCCGTTCTTCTCTGCAGTCGGAGGGCCATGAGTTGGCGATGCAGCTGGGCGCTCGTCGTGGATGAGGCGCCACCACCAGCACCACCGCCACTCGAGGAGGAGGAGGACGCGATGGGTGGGTCGTTCACCCAAGACGAAGACACCCACGTGTTGTCGGGCAGGAGTTTCCAAGAGTCTGGGAGGCTGGGTCGTTTTGCGGGGGAGCAGAGAAGGTTGAGCGGATGTTCGGGGATGTCGCCTGAGAGCTCTTCCGGTTCTCCGAAGGCTAACCCACCCACAGCCCCCTCCAACTCTTCACCCGTGCCGTCAGTTTGGCCAGCAAGCGCCGCAACGCCCCCAGCACGTCCCGCCAACCCGTCCAGCTTGTTGGAGAAAGCCAGCTTTCGACCACCAACCAAACCGTCAGAGGCACGCCGACCTGTTCAGAAAATATGTCTTACAAATATCCTCACCATTATTTCGAAAGCTGTAGAATGGAAAAAGTGGACCACGTTTCTTACCCAGGCGGAACTCCGTGGGGGAGCCTAAGGCACAAAAAGACAAGAGGACTTATTAACACAAACCAGACTTATCATTCAATAATTATGTGTAATGAACATAAATACAAAAAATATGTAGTAATAAGATAATGATAAATTGTAGTGAGAATATCAGCAAAGAAAAAGCGATGATGGGGGGACGAAAGTTATTGTAGGAAAATAACAAAAGATGTTTTCTCCAGGGTGGAGATAAGCAGTCCTGTGAGCGGTTTGATGTGTGAGAGCAGCGCAGAACAATGTTCTTTACCTGGAGGATGAGTAGGTGGTACCCAAAGTCGGTCGGAGGTGAGACACGGTCCGGGCGAGAGGGGGGACTCGCCCCCACCTCCAATCAATGAGTTTCGCCGCTCGTCACCGCCCTGGAGGGACGTTCCAGGGCCTGAGCAGGATGGGAGTGACGCGGCTGCCAGACCGCCCTGATCCCACGCAGAGTCCCAACTGCTTAAAGTCGTCCCGGACCCACTCACGCTCTCCCGTGGGCTCCCCGACGCCTGTGGGAATAAGAACGAGAGAAAAGAGTGAAAGCAAGCCCGAGAAAGCCGTCCCCACGACCAACAACCTAACCTCCACCACTATCAGATTCTCCTTTACATATGTACATCATTGATACTCGGTTAGTTCTAACAAGGCGGAAGATAAGATACAGACAGACAGAGAGAGAGAGGGAGGATGGGGGGGGGCAGATTAGAGAGAAAACGGCTAGGACGCGCTCCATTAATTGGTATAAAAGAATTCTGTAATATTTCCATACCTGCGACATGTCTGAAGAGATGAGGACGCTGGAACCAGAACTTCCACGTGCTGGCCATTTCCAGTCAGCTCGTGATCTGACGGCGGGTGCGGCGATGCCAGAGGACACGCTGCTCCCGTGGCTGTGACCCATTCCCATTCCCATGTTGTTGCTCGCCATGGACCCCGTCGTGTCGTCCCACTGCGAGTCCATGTCCGCCACCCCCTCGTCCACCGACGACGTTTGGGATGGCCCCACGTGAGGGCGAGTTCCTTTCCATCCCACGTAAACTGGTTCAGCTGGCGGTACACCTGGAGCACGTATTAAGAGTGAGCACGTGACCAAGCAATATGGATGTACAAATAAAATGTGTGTAAATGGGTTACCTGAATTTGCAGGTACTTGTTGCGAAGACGAGGGTTGCCCATCCGGGCCAGGTACCATTTTGCGCATAGCGTGTTCTGCCACAGTGCTGGGCCGTCGTGGAGCACGTCGACAAGTGGCAGAGTCCGTGGACCTGGATGGAATGAGAACATGAGAAAATGTACACCTGCGCACACTAAAGTAATAATCATTCCACTTGCAATAATAATATTATTAAATCTGACACGTTTTGCACAAAAAAATAATAAATCATTAAAAAATGAATTTTGAAGGGACTCCACCCCCTACAGGCAGTGCTTTCCGATTCGAAAAAATTGAAGGAGGAATGTGGTTTGGACTTAAGGATTCAGTAGTTTCAAAAGGTCAGCTCCATTGAATTTGTGCCTTGGACAATATGTAAAATTATGATTATTTACTACAGATTATTGTCAATATGGCATGGAGTGGACCGACAACAACAAAATCCTCACTAACGATGTTTCAATTGCATTCAGTTCAGGAGACATGTACACAGCAGCATCAGCTGTCCAATCAAGGTCGACAAAAGAATCGTCCCCCGAGTCGAGGGAACTATGCAATGGGTGTAGTCTTCGGTAAATACTTTATATATATATATATGTTTAATGACTAGATTTATATAATAAATTTCAATCTCGTTTGTTTGTTTTAGTGACTTGTTTTTACAACTCTGGACAATGAGACCATTTAATCTCTATATTTATACGTCGTCCTTCCAGGAAGCTTGTTGGGTGAAGTTTGCCCTTAAAGACTTGTTTGACGCATTTGGGGTCATCATGCCAAGTGAATGTTTGAAGCTCATTCTCCCTTATGCGGATCAATTGTTGGAACATTTATCAACTGTACCGGAACTGGCTAACTTAATGCCTGAAGCAACTCGCCGTCTGAAGGGGAAACCAATGTCCCAATTACTAAAGCGAAAATTATTTCGTGAATTAGTCACCAAATACTCAATGTGTAATGTACTCTAATTATTATCCTGATTTATATTTTCATTATAACACCAATTAATTTAAATCATTCCATTCCAGTGGCGGAAGAAGAGAATATTTCTGAACCAGTACATGAACGGTCGGTCATGATGGAAATAAGTGAACAGAAAGTTTACAACAGAGTCGGGAAAGGACATTTGGCCCCCACAACACTAAATAATCAAATATCAGACTGGCTTATTCAGAAATACGAGCACGTTGACGACGAAGAGATACGGATTCGAAAATCGATTGTATATGATCAATATGTGAAACATTTTCCACATCTGGATCAAGAAAGAATATTGATTCCATCGAAATTTGGCACCCTTTTTAAGTCGCAATTCCCTCTTGCAAAAACCAAATACGGGGGCCCCCGTACAAACCGTTATGATTTGTATGCAAACATTCGACGCAAGATTCCCGACGCCACATCTCAAGAGAACATGACAATGGGTACTATTGTTAAAGAGGAAGACAAAACTCCTACCAAAAAAAATGAAGCCGTAAATATTCATGTCATGGTCCCATTTGGTCTACTTGATTCAATTGTCGAAGTAGGAAAAAATGTGATTCAAAAAATCTCAGATAATTGCCACGTCAAGATAACGATCCCGAAATCCAAACAGAAATGTAATCGTGTTCAGGTCGAAGGAGATAAGGTCATGGTTGAATAGGCAAAAAAATTGTTGTTAGATTTTGTCAAGATTGTTGAGCAACTTAATATGTAGTGTCAATGTCAAAAGTTTTGTTATGAATTAAAACTTAAATATGTAGAGAAATAATAATTTTTGACTTATTTACATCATCCGCACCGCACCGTGACCTGGACCTCCGGTGGAAGAACCAGCGTACCGATGACCAGGACGGTGTTGGCGGAGGCGTTCCAGTAACAGAAAGTAAATAGCGGCATGATGATCGTAACTTTGTTGTCGGAGGGACTGCGAGTGCAAAAAAGAGTGTTTTTGGCATGAGGCAATTATCTTTGTGAATGGGAAGGTATTGTTTACAGTTTACCTCTCTCGTGCGAGAAGAGTCGATGCCCAGACTGGCCATGAGTCTGAGAACTTGATCGTTGGGTTCCGTGGGGGGATCAGGAATCAGTCCGGGGTCGAGATATTGCTTCGTTTGTGCAGATGGGGCTGGAGGAACGGCGGGATAACCTGCATCGAGTAATTTACTTACGTTTGAATTTAGACGGTTCTGGTGTGAGTATTTCTTTATGAAAGGAATACTGACCTGGGGCGGGAAGAAGTCTGGGAGGTCCGTCCGCCTGCATCCACCTGTGTCGCTTGACCTGCTCGATGGACAAGCGGCGGGTGGGATCCTTGACGAGCATTTTCCGAACGAGAGACTCGCAGTCGGCGGACATGAAATAGGGGACTCGGTATCTCGCAGAAAGGACGCGGTCTCTCAATGCGGGAAGAGTGGATGCGTCAAAGGGGAGGGCGCCACACACCAACACGTACAACACGACCCCAAGGCTCTGTATATATTCGGACACGTGCGTGAGTATTTAGTGATGAGACTATGACATGACGAGTTTATTGGTTCTTTCTCCAAACCATTGAACTCAGCGGTGACATAAATTTTGATTGATTCGTTCGTGACTCACCCAAATGTCAACTTCCGGTCCGCTGTACTGACGACCCTCAAACACTTCTGGGGCGGCGTACGGTGGAGATCCACAATACGTTTCTAGGGTCGATTAGGTCGATTAGGTCGCATTCGTATACATTTCAAAATAACAATAAATACGGCAATGCACAGAAAGTAACAAGGTGGTAAATTAGCACCACGGCATTTTTAGCCCACGGTTCTCAAAGGTCAGTCAGAGTTAGTGTAAAACTTAACTTTAAGGTTATAGGCATTTATATTAGGAAGGTGGAAGACTGCATGGTTATATGTTGTTACATGGCACAGTTTTGATGTGCGAAGCGTTGGCGAAAATTGAGACACACGTGCAGCCAAATGGCTTTAGATGCGTCATACGTCACAGTATTTATTAATGCAAGTGGGCAAAAAGCAATAACTGAGTATGCTAATGAATGATACATAACTATGTTTTTAAGGTGCAGTAATGAACTTACCCAACATGGACTCCTGCGACCACCACGTGCTGAACCCAAAGTCGGCCAATTTGACAGATCCTTCAACGTCCATGAGGAGGTTTTCAGCCTACAACATTCCAAACCATACCATTTTAAAGGCCACACTTTCTTCCGCTTCTCCACCTGCATCACTTCATCCATTAGTGTGAAGCATTGTTATTTTTAGCAGTGTGTACCTTCAGATCTCTGTGAACAACGCCCCGCTTTGTGACAAGAAATGGAAACACAATTAGTATTCAAATCTATAATTGTACGAAATAAAATGGAGGAGTCGAGTAGGGGTAAATTTGCTACCTTGTGACAGTAGTCGACTGCACTGACGACTTGCCAGTAAAGTCGCCTTGCCTGTGCTTCCTGGAGTCGCCCATGTTTCGCAATATGCTCTATAGAGGTCAAAAAGGGAAGGAAAGAAGCATTATTTTCAGACACCGGAAAGTGAACAGACATAAATTATTTGAGCCGCTCTCTGGCTAAACTATGACATTTTCGCTACACAATTCAATTAATCCTATCAAGTTTCATTCCATTTCGCAATAATAAGTTATTGTTCCCACTTCTGGGAAACATCATCCCGGGGAAAGTTACAAGGGAACGCTGGAGCTCGCACTCCCCAAACACGGTGCCAGCGAGTGCCTAGGCTTTGGCCAGGTTTGGGAGAAGAACACTTGCCATCCTGCCCTTCCGCCCACGTGCGTCATTGGAGAGAGAGAGAGAGAGAGAGAAAGTTGGTCGGTGGTGGTGGTGGATGGAGAGTGACGTGCAGAAGGCTTCCACTGCTTCCCTGCACGCTCTTGATTCCTGCTTTCTCTCGATCCCTACCTGACACGCATACTGACGACGGCCAGAAAGTGGAGCAATTATTCATACTCAATAAACTACTTTGAACCATTAATGAGAATCTTTTCACGAAATCAGCAGAATCAGCGAGATGGGATCATCATCATCAACTTGATGCACTCGCAACATAACCGAGAAATGGGTTGTTATTGTTGAGTGTTTATCTGTGTGTGGGCAGAAGAGGATGCCTCTCCTTCATCCCCGGTAACCTTTTCTCAGCCCTGATCTTGCCTCTCTCTCTCTCTCCTCCTCCCATCACCACATTCAGTTATGAACGCCACACGTTGAGAGACCCAGTTCAGGAAGAAGGTCAAAGGTTGCATGGCACACACTCTCTTCTTCTCAACCTCTCTCTCTGATCACTCTCTTTGAAGTGCGGTGTGGTGACGAGCGGGGTAAACATTGCATGTAATACCCAAACAAAATATGGGCGCAAGCACACAAACGGATGACTTGATGAATATACAAACCAAATCGAAGCAACCAACACCACCCACACACTCGCAGCCGGAGCAGGAGGAGGGCACGGTGGGCAAATAAACTCCTCTATTCACTCACATGGAATGAATAAAGCCGGTCCTTGGTTCAATGGGATTCCCTTCCATTCACAAGTTGGGAAAGTGAGTGGGAGGAGAAAGTAGGATGCAATTCGTGCAATAAAAAGAAAAAGAAAAGAAATTGAGAAAGGAAAAAAAGTTGATTTGATTCGCAACACTGCTGTAATAATGATCATGATGATGGTGATGATGATGACGACGACGGTGGTGGTGGTGGGATGGCGAATGGTGATGGAGATGAAATTGGAGGAAAAGTTGTTGGAGGAGAAATCTAGTGAAAAGTAATTAATTATACTGCCACCCACACCACGTCACTCGCCTTATCAGCAAGCGGCGAGCGAGTGAGTGAGCGAACGGCGGCGGTGGTGGTGGTGGTAAAGGTGGATACCGGTGGGGCAGAGTCTTTTTCCGTACCTGAGCCATTTGAATAAGGAGGAGGGAGGAGGAGGAGGAGGGTGAAAGCAAAGGTGAAAGGTACAGATGGAGGAGTAATGGTTCCGATTTAATGGCTTAAGCCAGCCATGAATGTGACATTTTTGGAACAAAGTGCAGCTCTGGTGGGTTTGCGGATTGTGGGTGGAAAAAGGGTGGGTGCAGCACTAATGCTTTCTCCGGAATATATTTAGAGAGAGAGAGAGGTAGAGAGTTGTGTATGGTGGTCTAAAGTGTAAAATGCACCCATCCACCCACACCAACACCAACAGAGCACGATCTTACGACCGGATCTGCTCAAAATAAATCTCAACCGTCGGCTCGGGTCCAGTCCTCTTATTCAAATACAAATATGTACAATATCTCTCTCTCTCTAAAAGGTTAAAAAAACTAGTAAAACGAATATTTGGTGGGTTGGGTGGTCACATATTACGCAACAAATTTTTACCAGATCCTGGTGAAAAAGGAGTAAATAATAGCTCGAAACCTCGCCTCCAGCATCACCATCTCATGATATCCCACTCCATCCATCCATAATGCCAACGTGTATATTTGGATAGACAAGTTATGCTGCTTGAGAGAGAGACGTTGGGCGAACTGCAAAATTCTGCCTTGATTTGGTTTTGGTGGGGTTAAGCGTGTTGTTGGGAAAGTTGGCGAAAGATGTGAAACTGTTCTCTGTGGGAGAAGAAGAGAAAATTTCTCTAAATTTCCCTCTCGGGGCGAGATCGATGTTTCTTGTTGGGTCCTTTCTCTGGGTGTAAGAGAAAGTGACGCACGTGGTGTCGTCATTCCTTCCCCACCACCACCACGACAGCCCAAGGAGAGAGAAAGTGCCCTCCACCAACACTGGCTCACTCCTCTCCGAATAAATATGTATGCATGCAGGGAGGAAAGGTCAGGTCAGCTCCATGATGCCGACATAGGCACACATGTCCTTGTTCATATATGATGAGGGCAACGATTATTATGATGACGTGCATATGCAAATAGGGTAAAAAAATACGGACCAATAAGTCATGAATTCTTGACGAATGCCAATGTCAGGCATTTTGTGAATGGAGTGATGGCGAAAAGTTTAATGACTACAAATTGACCACGCCATAGCCCCATTACGCCCCGTATGTGGTGGAAGAGTGGAATGCGAGTCGGATGTGGTGCAAGCATACTTATGGAAAGGTCAGCCAGCCGTGAGTGGTATAAATATCCATAAAGCATGCTTTGATGACAGCCCTCCTGCTCACACAATGTGTGAGCAGTATGTGTGAGTACAGAGTGCAAAAGTATGCCCGACGACTTGGGGAGTAATGAGTGCAGTAATGATCCACTTGGCGTACCCAATTTCGACTGGCAAATTGCTCAGAATGTGAATATTTCATAAATGTCAAATTCCAGAGAGTACAAATGATGATTGTCCAGGGGTATTGGAGCTATCGTCATCACCATCAAAAATGGGTGGGTGGGTGTTGGTGGTGTGGTTGGGCATTTGAGCCCGTGTCATCCGACTTGATCAGTGGGAAGGAAGTGGAGACAAGACAGAGAGCGGAAAGCGGAGAGGTGAAAGCAATCCATTCATCCATTAAGGAAAACGTCGAGATTTGTGAATGAAGGCCAGCAGGCCATAGACGTCAGCAGCAGCAGCGTCGGCCGATCTCCCCTCCCGACGACGACACGACCATCAAGCTGCTTCTTCTTTTCGCCCCTCGAACTTTGCACTTAGAACTTCCCTCAACAACTTTTCCCAAAATTTTGCAACTTTATCAACAACCACAATCACATTGCTGCTGCTAAAACTTATCAAAGCCGGTGACTGTGTGGCGGCATTGCTTTGTTGTAAAGGCTGATGTGGTGTATAAAACTTATAGCAACCTCACCCTTGCTCTTGTAAAAAGCAATTTCGCAAATTTTGGCACACCTCCCTTTTTTCCTATCCCCGTGTCAAGTTCATGGTTGTCAGATAGAGGAGAAAAGTTGGAGTAGGCGAGACAGGGCCAAGCAACTTAGCCTGATCACCTCCTCTCAACCAGCATGATTCATGTGTCGTCGTCGTCATCGTTGGGATGGACCACGCCAACGCTGAGCCAAAGCTGCACCAAAAATCACCCACTGAAATCATGATCATCTCCTCTTCTTCTTCTTCTGGATCTGCTAAAAATATATGTTCCCAGACTACATCCGACCCGCGATGAGGACGAAATATGCTTATCAAATCCAAATTCCTCATCAGTTATGACCAGATATTTCTCATATGTACGTATACTACACACAGGCACAGGCTGCATAGATGGTGAATAAAGATCGACCTTCTTCTGAGCCATTCAGGATTGTGAATGCGGGCAGACGGACCAAAGTATCGCATATCCAAATCCATTATTATTCGGAAGTAATTTCCGTCCCTCTACCTTTCCGTCGCGGCAACTGTACTGCCCAAATCGACAAACCTCGTCAGAGTTATTTGATCGCATACATCATTGTGATCATCAGCATGAACTCGAAATACGTGGCTGCGTCTGGTACTTCTGACTCAATTCGAGAAATCATGGGGAGAAACTGAAGAATATGGAATATCACATCGCCCAGCAGTTTTGTTGTTGTCAACAAGTTCATATTTGGCTGGCTGGATTTAAGTGGCTTAGTTTGCCAGCAAATGACGCAACCTTTTTCCTCGTGGACGTCACTCCTGCTTTTCCTCCTTGTCACAAAAAACTTGTACATTTAATGTCCCATGTATAACCACCATTCGTCCTGCCAGCGTCGCTCACTTTCTTGGGTGGAAAAATGGGACAAATCGTGCAGCAGTAAGCTCTTCAACAGACCGAGCGACCGAGTGACTTCAATAAAATGTCAGTGATTTAGCGAAATCAATCAAAACCACAAACTTGGCGTGACTACGTCTCCTGCAAAGATGCATGCCTCGCGGATAATGCGTATCAAATAAGGAATTGATGTAAACTTTTGCATCACTCGTTCGTTTTGCTGTGTTATAAATGTCCCACGTTTCTCGCTTTCCCCACGTTTTCACCATCCACAACTTTCTCTCCGCAAAATACCAAAACTAATCGATGAGCCTTGGATCATACCATTTACGTCAATTGATTTGCACGTTCGTGTTCCGTTAGTGCAGCCAGACCGACCACCACCACCACGACCACCACCACCGTCAGAGAAAGCAAGGAAGGAAGCCCACAGAGAGAAATTGAGACATTTTGCAAGGCAAATCTCTCCGTCTCGCCCAGAAAGGAAATCACCAACATGGAGAGGAGGATAAACAGGAATAGCAATCAATAGACGTTGATGGGCTGGGATTGGAAAGTAATTATCATCACCCCGTATGTACAAACACCTCTCTCTCGGTCGTCATTGTCATCAACAAAACTTGATCATCATCATCACCATCATTACTGCTTGCTTCTGATGTTGCCACACCGTTGTTGTTGTCGCTCTGCTGGAGCGGAAAGAAATTCGCCTTGATCTTGATGCTAATGACGAGGCCGGGACTGTGAGCCATACACAAGTTCATCTCCAGACTTATCCACCCAACAAAGTGAACCAACTGCGCCTTGGTGTCAGTCAAGTAATCGACTCGTATGCAAATCCCGCATCATCGTCCATCTGCTGTCGGCTGTGTGACGCACCATATGGATTTCGTTGGCGGATCCTTTATGGCCAGGTGGAACATAACACGTATTGCGGAATATCTGCATCTTTACGACCTTCCCCTTCCCCACACACACAGCCGTCGTCGTAATGAGTGTGAGGAACCTTCTTCTTCGGAGCAGAGAGAACGGTTTGGCAAACCTTGAAATACTATTCTGGACACGAACTTTTAACTTGGATTGGATGACATACACACTGCCACTTAATGGCTGGAGAGCCCATACATACGTCGACGGAGAAGGGAATTGACCCAGAGAGAGCCGAGCGATATGGATTTATTATAACGGTGGTGGCTTAAAGTGTTCTATTTCTGTACATCTGCCTCACTTACGGCCACCAAATCTTGCCAACAATCACCCATTGCACAATGGAAATAACTGCAAAGTACTTATTACTGAACATGCCCACTCATTATCATCATCATCATCGTAAATAACCATTTGTTGGTTACATGAACTGTGCAAATAGCGTACGTATATAGTATATGTAGATATACCCATATATACCCATATACTCGGGATGGTGTGGATGACCATTAATTTGCGTCAACGGACACGGACGAGGTTGCATTTAGTTTGAATTATGATGTTAGCCAGCAGGGAGTTATCTCCCAACCCGTGCAACAGACACATGCAAATTATACGTGCTAAATTGCGGAACACGATTTACTACTTTGATTTGATGACCACTTATCCGTCCATCCATATTGATTAAGAAACAATTAAAACACACAAAATTAACAGCCTACATCGCTTATCGCCATCATCCACCATAAATTCCTAATCATAATCACCACTACTGCCAATCCATCCCAATCAGCCAAATATAGTCCTCTCTGCGTACCCACGCGAAGTCTATAATTATGGAGAAAGCCATGTGAGAGATATTTGAGCAAACAGGAATTCGTGAGAATCGAACCATTTGTTCTTCGCCCGGTTAATTTTAGCTCTTGATCAATAAAAATATATTGCACGAGGACTTGTCAAAGTCACCTCGGTGTCCTCCCTAAATCCATTCCACCAGAGACAAAAATGAGGAAAGGGCATTTTTCACTCACCGAAAATTTCTCCTTGTGGGGCATACTCGGTGACGATGTAGAGCATATTCTTGGTCTCCATCACCTGTGAGCAACATTGGTCAAAAATTGTTATACAACTCGCCTGATTGCAAAAGAATCGGTAAAGTAAACAAGCGCAGTTATCTCACTGTCCGCATAATGCAGGATAAAATTATCACACTTTTTAATAGTAAGCCTCCTTCTGCTCTTCATGGCTAACTCATTGTACGTACACACGTATTATTAGTTCATATTTCCATGTTGTAAACTCAAGTGGGTAAACACAGGTTACATCGACTTAAATTTAGACTCGTTTACACAATGAAATCGAGCTCAGAGCTTAGTTGTGTTGTGTAATTATAAGTCTGACATAATTTGACGCGTCATATTTGTTGTGAAAACATGTAAAATGAGACGCATGTGAACAAGGGGCAGGTGAGAGTTCAATTCTGGGGGAACCGTACCTGGTAAAGACGGATGATGTGGGGATGGTGGAGCTTTTTGAGGACACGGACTTCACGGTAGGCTCGTCTCAAGTCCGCCGCACTTAACTGAGTCTTGTCAATTATCTTTATCGCCACCTGTGCAGTAAAATGTAGGCGACGTTAATAAATAATAAAACAATTATATAAACATTTAATTGGGGTGGGATATTTCTGAAATGGCGTTGCATAAGTGTGGTCATATAATGGCATGTGTAATCAATAAGAGAATATTAAGGGGACACGTGAACCAAGAGCAGGGAGAATGAGTGTTTGCGTTATGTGCTTAATTGCTGCCGGTGGTCGACTGTTCACCCTGACCACGAAAAGTCAGTCCAGCCAGTGACCAGTTTGCCTTGAGTGCGTGGTGGTGGTGGTGGTACCCGAATTCTGGGAATTTCACTCGTTTTCCTTCCTTCTTCTTCAAGATATCAAGCGGTAGTTGTAGTATGCAATTCGACACCATGTCTCGACACTCTCGACTACGTAGTACGCCGTACGCCACTCACTCATCCTCGTTGTGTAAGACTGCTATCCCAGTAAAAAAGCCAACACAAACTTGAACCAGACAAAAAAAAGAGAGTTCAACCGGTTCCACACACAATCGATGCATTCCATTCGCATATTCTCACCCTCCTCAACCAGGGTTTTTCTCAACGTTTACATAATTCCGATTGCATATTGCTTGACAGTAATTAATTGCCAATCAACATTTCCAACACGGTGGTAAAAACCGTCAAACGATTTGTATGCACGCCATTTCACGTGAAAATTACAGAATTAAGAGCATGAATGAATGAACCAGTCTCACCTCAGTCTTGGTCAGCCGATGTCGGGCGAGCTTGACGACGGCGAAGTTGCCCTTGCCGATGGTTTTCTCAATGTCGTAAAAGCCGACGCGGATGGGGGCACGTTTGTCGACCACGCCACTGCTTCCGACACCACCGCCACCGCCGCCGCCGCTGCTCATTAGCTTGGTCGCCTCCATTTCTTGATTTCGATCACTGCACGCACAAAGGAGGACAAAGACACTGTTGCACTTTTACTACGAGTACGACTTGTACTTTGATTGTTCTTGTTCCTAGTCTCGCAACTTTCATCCCGCGACGATTAGGAGTGGAGTGGTTCACTATTTTCCGACCGTGCATGGACTCTCACGAGCGAGGGAACGTGTGACGAAGACGATGACAATGGATTGATTGTGGTTGCATGGAATGACGGTGTAATAGGCAGATTAGTATGACATTGACTCTGGTTTAACATTTTGATATCAATTTGCAGCATGACGAGGGTAAACGCTCGGAATAATTATGTTTGCGAGTGACACCTTATCACGTCACATCTCTTCATCATGAATGACGGACCAATGATAAGCACACGGGCAAATCGACGGATTACTGGTCCTGTTGAACTCGGTGATTTGTTTGAGACGAGATTTTGGGAAGGTTGGGAGTTGACCCTGTCCCGATTTCGGAATCGTCACTCACTCACTCACTCAGTCAGGCAGTCACTCAGTACGTATGAAGGAATGGAAACCGACGTTTTTTGACTTGGCATCGTGCCAGCCACAACAAGAAATTCCTTCACCAGCAGCAGCAGCAGCAATTTTTCTATTCCACAACTCAACTCATTTCGCAAAAATATTCGCACTTTCCTTGCAAAATCTTCATGTTACATAAGAAGATATCCGTTGCCCAGCGAGAGGAGGAAGAGGGTATGAGAAGGTGCACATGGCTTGCTTGCCTATTCAATTTTGATGATGGCCATCCGCCAGCAGCAGCTCTTCTACATACGACGGACGTCACTCTTATTATGTGTTTCACCAAGAATCTCCTACCCACCAACGCTTCTTCCTCGTCTTCTTCGCTCGATGTGTAAGTGTGCAAATTATTTTTGCACAGGAAAGCAGTCTCTCTGAGTATAGTTGCAAATTATTAATACTCACAACACACACACAGGACGAGTAGATAGATAGTTGTGTGGATATGCACTTGGGCAGTGCGTGTTCCTCTTCTTGACGATCTGATTTGCAGATTCCTTCTTCTTCCGCAGATTGGTCACTTGGCGAAAGGTCTGCAAAAAATGGGAATAAAAATATGACTTTTTGCAAGAGTGGCACGAATGAAGGCCAATAAGTTCCCCTTTTATCCATGTCTTTTATCAGTATGCATGACACCTCAGAGCAGACTTTGAACGGCCACCACAATGAAATCCCAATCAAAACAAAATCAATTCAGTGAAATTGAAAAATCAACAAATACTGAAAAGTGGCAAGTGCATGTGCGCTTTATGTGTCGTGAATGAATGGAATACTAATAAATAATAAAAAGTTGCTGGAAAGTGACGACATTGGAGTACGAATGACGTTGTTGGAGTGATGATAAGTCACCGATTTAATGAATTTGTCATAAATTTGACTGCACATGGAGACAGACCGAGGACTACACGTCATATCCACATGTGTACACACACACACAAGCCATCCTTGGTTATTAATAAATGGTGATAACTTTGTCATAATGATAAGGAAAATACTAAAATTATGTGATAGTGCAATAACAAATAAGCAATAAGTGCCACCACACACGACGACGATGATGATTATGATACACATAAATTGTGTTGCACGCAGTACGGCACGTTACGCTACTGGACCCCAAATTCTATATCCCATGTGAGATTTAAGTAGTAATACGTACCCAACAGTAAAACAAGTCATGCATGACACCTCAGAATAGCCAAGAATAGCTAAAAATTAAACTTATTCTTGCTAATTTACCACACAAACCCACCACAAAATAGTACGACACAAACTAAACACGACAGTGATATGGTACAATAGTCTAGTTACTTGTTAAATGTGTGCAATATAACAAAGTTTTTTTAAGCTCAAATACATCTCCACCTCGATGAAACGTACATGTCTCGTTTGGTGGTTTGGTTTGGTGGACGAGAACCACAAACACACACATTAATCAATCAATTCATGAATCAATTGCCACCTCAGCTTCTCAGCCTCGTCAGGATGACAGCGAGTGAGGATGGGTCCATAATCTAATGTGGCTGGTGACGATGGTGACATTGACACTTGGCCAAAACGAAAATGATCTAACCTTCACCTGCCGCGTAACCCTAACCTACACCTCCCACAGCCCAAAATGAGCAAAACATGATGCGACTTCAGTCAGTACAGCTATTGGACTTACGTTATGCTCTGGCAAAGTGGGTGAGAGACGTTGATGAGACGGGTCGAACTATGTTTGGTCGTGGTTTTAGTGTAAGGATAATACTGCTCCCGTACGGACAAATGTGTTGGTTGGGAATGGTGGGGTGTGGTCTCGCACGTGTGTCGAGGGGGTGTAACGGCAGGAGGGGGTGAAGTCGAGTGACCAGGCGGAGAGGGCGAGGAGAGAGAGTGAGAGAGAGAGAGATGCGCTGCTCTGGGCTTCCCCAGATCGACTGTGAGACCTGAGACAATTCCACGGCTCTCAGCCCCACAGAGAACACACGTAACAGAGCTAGGCTAACTAAACGACATGCAGATATGTACATATGTAACCCCAACTGCACGTGTTACTCGCACCCATGCTCATTTCTGCTCTTGCTTATGTACATTGTGCAGTTAAAGCTGCGCTGACTGTACATCATTTTTGTTATGGTCTCTCCTTTGCCATTCGCCAATTCCTCATCATCACATCTCGCTCACTGATGGACTCAACTTGATCAGCAAATCATGTGAGTGAGCAACACCGTGCAAATATATCATAATATTCCGCTGAGGATGGAAATATAATATTCCGCGATGATGCAGATGGATGGAGTGTCGTGGGCATAAATAATTTCAATCCTCAGCAGCAGCAGCAGGAGAAGTATGTAGGCGTCATTCGAAACTCTGCTGCTGCTGCTTACATAATGTGGCACCACCAAATAAATGCCGAGTACGGATTGAAATTATAAAAATGACAAGTCCCATTATTTTGAGTATGAGCATGGTTGAGACAGATGCTCCAATGCATACGTGCGTATATACGTATTCGACAGTTGAAAAATCGCAATCAGTTGAACATATGCAATTTAGCCTGCTGCCCAGCACCGTCGTTCGTTCGTTCGTATGGTCACTGAAAAAGCAATCCAATCAACTTTTTTCATTCTTTCTTTTTTGCAAATCCTCTCGAAGAAGGAGAAAGCAATTTCGGAATTGTGAGCGAGAGACGAGTGTTTTTTTTGGCAAATGCCGGAATGGAGTGAGATGACTCCTGCGGAATGAATCTCAATCCGGACGCACTGGACGGACACTGCAGTCAGAAAGAGCGATAAATTAGCTTGCATTTGCTTGATTGTTTGTATCATCGCTTCCATTTCATGTCTTCCTCATGAATAAAAAAATCTGCCGCTTTTCCCAAAGACTGGGATTGAATCCGCTTATGCGAATAATGCGGTCGGTGGAATGGGCGAAGAGGATGCCCTTCACACAGAGAAGCACAATACGTACGTCCTCCCAGAGAATAAGATGGAGAGAGGAGAAAGAGAATGTCAATGTCTCACCTTGCCTCCTCAATATTTAATTAGACTCGCTCAATATTAGAGAACCAGTTTCTTAAGATATCACACAAGCAAAATTACGAGTCTCATGCATAACTCCTTACTCCTTGTCATCTTCCTCATGGAAAGGCCAAGTTGGACGACTTCATGTAAAAAGTGGTAATTGTTGTAAAAACTAAGTAAATCCCGTGTTTATGTACCCAAGAAACTAGAGCAAGCTTCATTATAGATATCATCAACTGAATGGTCATCAGGTCTGCCCACCATTTATTCTCACCATTAATTTCCAGCTAACCAAACATGTAAATGAGCGAGGAGGTGAATGTATCTTGTGAACAAAACTATTTACTACATATGAACGACTGCCTGACTAATTGGGTATTTCGCCAAGTTGCAGCAGCAGCTGTGCATGTGCATGTTGTTGGTCGTCTTATTTACTTGTGAAATCATAACAACAATTTCAACGACACGATTATCATACGAAGGAGTTTGACGGGGAAGAGGGGAGCAGCACATTCCAGGCCCATCTCCATCCTGGATCTGTGTAATTTCCAGGAGGCTTCCGAAATTTCCAGGGACGACGAGACCACACTCTCGACTCCTCTGCTGGTGCTGGGCGATGGGAGAGGAGGAGTTCACCTCTGACGCAAGGATTGACGACACATTTACGTCAGAGCTCCACACCGGCTCAATAACTTCACCTTCAGCACATCAGGCAGGGAACGCTCAGCAACATCGAGCTACGGCAACCCAACCTAACCTCGCTCATTTGCACACTCTCGCTCTGCCTGCCTCCCATGTACCACCACGGCGAGATCTGATGATAATCAAGACTCCGCAGATAGCTCACACTTTATACTGCACATTTATGCCCACAACACTAACCAAAGCCACGCTATCTTGCATTGCCTCCTCCCAAACACTCACAACCCAGCAGTTAATCTCTCTCAACTAGTAAAGCAAATACGCTAAAGCAGTGGGATTATCTGGCAAACTAATTAACCTATTTCAATTCAGTGTAAACCACTAATTCGTGAGGTGCACCACCGAAATTCGGGAAATTACATAGATCGTTAAATTATGTAGATATTTTGCCTCCAACTAATTTCTCACGCTAATTCAATATTATTGTAGATTAGCTTTTTTTACAAAAATCACAATTAGTTGCAGTCTTATCTATCTTGTGCGTCCATCGTAATTTCGTATCGTCGTGATGTGACATAAAATCTCAATGTTCGTGTGCTTTCCATTTCCACGCCGTTTATCTCGACAGAAAAGTACGTGCTTACGGTTCATCCCCCCCTAAATACGTGGATATTAGATAAATATTAAGTAGACATGTTCCCACACGACATACATATTTGCCGACGATGCTTCGTAAAACAAAGCTATTAAAAATTCAACCAACTCTCCCGTTTTGTAAACTTGAAACGTAGCAATTCAAGTGACGCGAGCAAACGAACGAACCAGAGGACAGCGTGTAATAATAATAATAATAATAATAATAATAAGAAGAATGCAAACATTTGCAACACTCGTTGTGACTGAGTCAACATTGGGATTGTACATATTATTTTGTTTCGTTTTATGCAAATATGAACAACCAAGCAGCTATGCATAGATAAGTGCCAGGTCCCATTTGACAGATATAGGAACCGTCATAATATGGTGTTGGTCATATTTCTACATGCATATTTGAAACCAAACCATGCATTATTTTTGGTCCCCGTGTCACACTTGGACAAGTGCGAAAAACTTGCGAATTTTTTATGAGCTCTGTTTCGTGCTGATCTGAGACGACTGGTGCTACAGACATCAGTATTTGCCGCATACTATGTAAATTTGTGGCATGGAACAAACAAATAGCTCATCAAACTTGTACTTACGATGGTTGGATTCAATTTTTATTGGATGGTGATGAGAGCGTATAAGTACTTGTAATCTCCCCGGTAATTTGTAGTGCAGTAATTTGGTCTAATCGTAGGTGACGTGATGTATCATCAACTTTTGACGATTTTGAGCAATTTTTTGTTCTTGTCGCAATCCATCCTTTGTTTGAGCATCATCTCTGTTGACTCGAATCGTCGTCGTCGTTGTCTAATAAACTGCGGTTGGTCACTAATAAAAAATGTACAGAGACCGTCCCTCACATCCTCGGGTACTATTCCGTCTTCTTCCGTGTTTAACCAAGTGAACACATTTTTCCTATCGTCCATCCACTCACACAGTCACAAATATTGCGCACAACAAAGTGGTAAATAATAGTTTACACAACGAGTATTATTTGTTATTATGCAGCACTTTTATTGAGTGACACCACCACCCCAGAGATCAGTACTGATAGGGGGAGATGGGTTGTTGATCTTCTCATAAAACGGTCGGCAATGCGCTTTTTAATCGGTGCCAGTTATGAAGCACGACGCTGAAGTAATAATCAGTATTAAAAGATTTTTAGTCAATGTCAGTCTCCATATCGTTCGTTTACGTTTCGTACTATTTATTTATTTTTTTCCTATTATGCGACAACTTCCCCTCCGCTAATGAACAACGGGCGGATGAGCTCATTCCTGAAAATGGATCCTTTTATTATTGTTACGCACCGACCACACCGCAATTGTCCACGCATTATGATGAAGATCCATTTGACTTAAAGTTTACGATTTGAGCATTTTATCAACTTCACGCCTGGGCAAGTAATAAACTGGTGACGACGATGATGTAACGCATGGTGGTAATTTAATTAATACTATAACGGTGGCTTGGTGCAATTAAAATCGGTTGGAGAAAGGTGAGAGGATGGATGGATGGACTGCTGCTGCTATGCTATTATTATTATGCTTACAAGCTGATGATAAGTGAGACAAACACACACACACACACGACACGGGTTTTCTTATTGATTTTCTCTCCGGGGTCACCCACGACGTGAGACCACTTTCTCCGGATGCTGGCCAGACTGCTTTCTCTCCTCGAAGGATTCATCTCATCATCGTCACAGGAGTCACGGATGGGCTGCATGCACATTCATTCACACACACGCACACACAGTTCTACAGAGTGTCGAGGAGAGTGAAAGCATGATACATATGAACTCCTCACCTCGCTGCTTTCTCCGTCGTATTATTTAGTCGTGGCGAGGAGGAATTCACGAATCTAATTAATTAACGAGTCAAATTAAGAGAGATAAGGTCATTGCATAGCGGATTAATTTGATATTGCATAATAAATGGCGTGCTCGTACTTTCTCCACTTTCTCTTCGGTGTAATTAGGGGGGAGTATTCTCTGCTCTTTATGTGCATATACATACGTACGTATGTGCATGTACATCTGCCATGCAATTTATTTTAGTACGCGGAGCTGGAGAGTAGTAGAGTTCTCTTGACATTTACCCACCACTTTATGACCCATGTACCGCCAGCGTCTATTCGATAACAGTGCATATTGAAGGTCATTGTCAAAAGGCTGCCATCGCTCGCTCTATGCACATGCATGCTTGGACGAATTAAGGATTGATGGTTGATTTTGCGAATTTACCATTATTGATTATTCGGCATGTAGCGTTTGATTTACCCACGTTGCTTGCTTGTACTGGGGTTTCGTCGTTTCGGCAATTGTCGTCATTCGTCTTTTCTTTTGAAATGCACTCCTCACAAAAGTTTGACAGACTCGGTGGGGAGTCGACCTTGGCCTTGTTTCCTTCATTTCGTCACCTTTTATTACTTTAGAATAATTATCTATCTCCATTCTCTTCTCCCTCTTTATTTCTGCAACATATGGGGAACATAATGTCATGTTATTACTAATTTGCGTCACTACTGTGGCGGCGGCGGCGTATTTCTGGATAAACTTGCGGTCGACATCAACTTCTTGTCAAAGTTTTCAATAATTCCTTTTATTTTCTGACGTGGAGTTTGTTTACACAAATGACAATTCACAGAAATTTTTGCTATTATTACAATGTAAATATTTCCAAATTTGGTTCGGGCACCTGTCCACTTTTACAAAAAAGAACAATATTAAATGTTGTTTTAATGTTAGAGAATTTTTGGTTATTCTACATACACGCAATAACACATTGCAGAATACAAAGTATGAATAAATATTCGTATTACATGAGTTAACTGATTACTTATTTATAAAACTCGTGCTCCGACTCATCTTTCTTGATATTATTCTTGTACGCTTTCTCGAAATCTTTAGCGAGGACAATGTACCGGTTTTCTCTGACAGCATGCATACCAGCCTGAAATTTTAATAGGTGATTTTAGTAAAATTGCGAGTGCAAACAAATAAAGGAATCATTTATGTATATGGTGTAAAATTTAAGTCACCTCTTGAACGATAGCATTAATATCTGCCCCAGAGATACGATCAGGCCGTGCAACATAGTCTTCAAGATCGACCTCGTCACTTAAATTCATTTTGGAGGTGATTGTTTGGAAGACGAGTCGCTTTTGACGCCTGTCTGGTAAAGGGAATTCAATCTTCCGGTCCAACCGTCCCGGTCGAAGGAGGGCAGGGTCTAATGTGTCGGCTCGATTAGTTGCCATTATAACCTTGACGTTTGTAGTTTGGTCAAAACCGTCCATTTGATTGAGAAGTTCGAGAAGAATACGCTGAACTTCTCGATCAGCACCCGTCTGTGCGTCAAATCGCTTCGTGGCAATAGCATCAATCTCGTCTATAAAGATGATGGCTGGAGAATTTTCTTTGGCGAGGCGAAACACGTCACGAACCATTCGAGGACCTTCGCCCAAGTATTTCTGGACAAATTCGGAGCCCACGACACGGATGAATGCGGCTGAACAAGAGACGAAAAAGAGAAATTATTACCTCTGTTCCCACCGCATGTTAGACTAGTTAAACCTTGTACACTATTTAATATCTGTACCAGTGGTGTGATGAGCAACTGCTTTAGCCAACATAGTTTTACCGCAACCTGGAGGTCCATACCTGGACAACAATAACCATAATTATACTATAAGAACTGTTAAGTAACATGTGCATTTAAAATGTGTCAGCCAGCAGGAATGTGGTAACAAAAACTTACATGAGAACACCTCTCGGGGGGTCAATTCCAATCTGCTTATAAAGTTCATGGTGGGTCAGAGGCAACTCGACAGCTTCCCTCATCTCCTGTTTTTGCATATCCATCCCACCAATATCGGAGTAAGACACGTCCGGTTTCTCATCTGTGACAATAATTATGCAATTAACATCGTCTTAAACAATGTTCTCATTCTATATTTTCAGATCATTAATTAGCCCTTACCCGCTCCAAGCATGGATATCGACGAGTCGGCTTCTGGAGGGAGGACATCGACCAAAGCGTTGCTGTGTTTGTGCAAGGCTACGGATGCCGAGGGTCGAAGTAACTCTCTATCCAAGGTGGAGAGAATGCGGACATAGTAATTCGAACCCGTCGTCGACCCCACAATCCCCGTATTTTGGTCAACAGCTTCCAAAAACTGACCAATTACGAGAGGAACACTTTGGATCCTTTTCACTTCTTCTTGTGCATGAAGATGCTCCTTTTTAAGATTCCTCTGTTCATCTTTAATGTAAGATTCTTGCACTTCGAGAAACTCAAGCTGACGCTGCAATCGCTGTTATCCATACATACAAAATCATTCAATTAATTAATTTGCTCATTCATGAAGAGCATGAACTCAAATTAATTGGTACCTTATATCGAGTGTACAAATCATCCGCATCCACATCATCATAATTTCCTGCGAACGGAAGTTGTGCAGCTTTTAAATCGTAGTTTACTGACTCTTCCTACAATAATAATATAACAGCAATTACAAATTAAGCAAATCCGGAATTATGTAGAATCTACATTGTAGATTATTTTATTGTGACTTACAGCAGCCGCCGGTGTAGCAGGGAGAATCCCAATTTCTTCCATTTCTTCCTCTTTTTATTTCACACCAAAACTATAAAATTCCCGATAATTAATAAGCTTTTATTACAACTTTTACATAAAATTGCGAAAAAAACTTTCTATGAGAAACGGAATATTATGATTTGACAGTTTTTGCAGAGTTTGAAATTTGTGCAGACGATGAGTTCCGCACTGATTTGCTCACAGAGGGCGAGCCAGCCGTCGTCCTCACTCCGAGTCCAACTTGATTTCTAATCTCTGCTGCTGCAACGAACTAAAGTGAGACGTTTTTGTTGACCCTCACAACGCCATCCTGACAACCACGTTGTTATTCTGTCCGAGAGTCCACAATTTTGGTCACGACCTGCTGATTGGTGACGTATCCGATACTTTGGTCGCAAAAATTAGGAAGCATGGCAGGATCATTCGTGGTGGGTTTGGGGGCAGGCGTTGTAATCCTTCTCGTCGTTTGGACGGTCGTTCTCATCGCGTGGGTTCAGCTCTCGGCGCATCAGGCAGGTCTCCGCTCCCTGATCACGGGCCTCTCGATCCTCATCACTCTCGTCCTCCTCCTCATCCCCACGGCCAAGGAGGGAGGTCTCGAGAGGAGAGACGCCGTCACCAAGAACCCCGACCTCCTCGCCCCCATCGACGCTTTCCAGGTGAGATACCGTCAAACTGCTTCATTCCAATGGCATTTAATTGAGGGCATGTTCAGGTTTACGACTACATGTTCATCTGGAAGGGGATTTTGATGGCTTTCATGAGCATTGGGATCATTGTGGCGTTTGGCGTTTATGTCAAGGAATTCTGGGCGGCCAAGGTCCATGGGTCGCTGCCAGTTCCAACCAAGAAGATCATATCTGACTTCCAATAGTAGTGCAAATATCATCCGGTTCAATATTTTTATAAGACTTTTTATATGCATATGCAAATTAAGGTGAGTCTCAATTATTTATCGTAAACATGTACAAAAATATTTTTATTGTTAATTACTTTACTATAATAAACACCATATTATAAACAAGTCCCTCCACATGTCCCATAATTAATCAGGTCCTAATTGGATTGCACCATAGAATAGCAAAAATTCCTTCCATTCAGATTTCATCGAGTACTCAAGTGCGGAAGTTAAGCGAGAGAGAGAGAGAGGACAGTAAGCAGAAGAAATCGAATAATAATCATAATACGAGAGCAAGGATAATTTCATCACAAAAATAAAAAAATGTATTTATTTTATTATTACATTCAACTCCATGTATGGCAGCAAAGACATGGTTTTTAGTATTTCAGTAAGTGTTTCCATCTCATGAATAATTATTTACCATGCATCACAATATATGCGTAGGTATCTACGGGCTTATGTGTATGTGTATGTCTTCGTGTATCTTTATTATCAAGAGTATAACGTGTCACCTGCATAATTAAGTTGAAACTTTTTTTTTAAGAAATAGCATTTCAAAGAAGGAACGAAAAAATAAACGGAATTGGCAAGAGTTTTTTTTAGCAAAGTTATATTAGCATATTAATTGTTTGGTTTGGTAATACAGGCAGTTTGGTTGGTCATCCATTGAGCGCATCTGGTCGCAAACGTATATCAGAAAAGTGGGTTCAATTGAAAGGAAGATTGCACGCTGGCTGGCGTTAAAGTGAGGAAAATGCATATTTGCATATACACAAAAAAGAGGAGAGACGGGCGAGAGTGAGACAAAAGAGACGTCGAAAAGATAATAACGTTTCATGTAAATAGCTTTTAAGAAATAAAAGATCATCATCATCATCATCGAATGAGAAGACTGGAGTTATTTTTCCATTTAGTTATGCACATGAAAGACAAAAATTAATGGAAAACTCGTCCTTGTTTGAGTTTGAATAGTTTGAGAGGAAAATGATTCAATTTGAAAGAAGAAGAGTAAACAGCGAAGAAGAAGAAGAGTGACGACACAAGAATTATGAAGGAGAGTAACAAATAACAGTGAGTGACTGTTGTTGAAAAAATGTGTCGAAAATCCTAGCCTAATCCGTCCATAATAAAACTTTGTTATGTAAAGAGAGATGAGAAAGAGAAATAATAAATCACAGCGTTTGTTGCAAAATTACGACGGATTTTGACTTTGATACAGATTTCGAGAGGGAGAAGGAAGAAGAGATTGAGTTTCGTCACACAATGATTTTATAGACAGATAAGATTGTTAACTGCTCCAATTACTCGGCTCATGAAGCCATCCTATGCACTCTTGAGTAAAGAAAAGAGGGATAATATTAAGGGCATTGTTAGAATTAAATACATGACGTCGTCGTACATACATGGTATCGTTGGTATGAAAGCGAGTACACTTAAAATACGTAATAGTAACAATTGGCGATCTATGTGGTAGTAGGGTATCGAGGAGTGATGATAAATTACCTAATTGTGTGTCTTATCTGCGCCGTGTCTTCACCCCAGAAGCGTCTACTTCTTCCCATACCCTCCCGAGGAGGAGGAAGAGTTTCTCTGGTTGAGTCTGTTCCCAAACCCACCGCTGCCCCCTCCTTGTTGTGGGCCGTAGGATTGACTTGGGCCGGAGGATGGGACGAAGGGGGATGAGCTCTTACCCGAAGGGGCCCCATAGTTGGACTGGGGTGACGAACGGCCCCCTGAGGATGGACCACCGTAGCTGGAGGAGGGCGCAGGAGCGTTGTACGAAGATTGGGGGGCAGAGTAAGACTGCTGCTGGCCGGATGGGGCTCCGTAATTGGAAGATGGAGCAGCATACGATTGTTGTTGCTGTTGGGGAGCTGGAGCATAGGATTGTTGGGGGGCATTGTTGCTATAAGATTGTTGGGGGGAACCATAGTTTGAAGAGGGGGCTGGGGCATTGTAAGATTGCTGTTGCTGGGGGGCTGGACTGTTGTATGATTGTTGGGGAGCTGGAGCATTGTAGGATTGTTGGGGGGCATTGTTGCTGTAGGATGGTTGAGGAGAACCATAGTTTGAAGAGGGGGCTGGAGCATTGTAGGACTGTTGTTGTTGTGGGGGAGAGTACGCGGCCGGTTGGGGGGCGGATGGGGCACCGTAATTTCCGCTTCCACCACCACTGTTTCCGCTGCCTTGTCCTTGAGCGTAGCCTCCTTGGGAGTTGGACTGGGCGTCGTTGTTTCCGTATCCACCGTTGGCGTTGGGCTCGGGGTACTTGGCTTCCCCTTCATAAGTGACTTGAGCATTGAAACCGTTCATCCAATCCGCGGTGTACGTGACGATCTGGGTTCGGCTGGACATGAGGACAAAACATTATGCAAATATGTGTGGATCAAGCCAAAGTGCAATGTGTTACCCGTCAGGAAGAAGGACCTTGTACTGTCCCTTCACCACGTTGCCATCGCTGGTCTCCTCTCGGTTGTAGTCATTGCCGTAGTAGTCCTTCACTGCGTAGGCGAAGTTGTATGGCATTGGTGGACCCTGCGGACACAGAAAGTCTTACAAATATTCCTCCGCAAATACAAACATGACTGATGACTACGCACTTCGTGATCCTTGGATCCTCCGTAACCTCCCGCACTGTTGCCGCTGCCCTGGTCGTAACCACCCCCTTGGTTTCCACCACCACCCTGGTTGTATCCTCCCTGTTGACCTCCCTGCTGACCTTGGTAGCCTCCTGCCCCTCCGTTCTGAGAGTAACCTTGTTGGGGCTGTTGTTGCTGCTGTTGACCTTGTTGGTACCCTTGGCTTGGGGCTCCGTAGTTTCCAGATGGCTGGGCAGATGGTCCAGATGGAGCGTTATACTGCTGACCTCCGGATGACCTTGAAGGGGCTCCGTAGTTTTGAGAACCACCACCACCGCCGAATCCGCCACCTTGCTGACCTCCTTGCTTGCCCCCTCCAAAACCACCCCCACCGGAATAACCACCACTACCTCCTCCTCCCTGGGTTGGAGGCTCAGCCAAAACGACGGCCACGGTCAGGGCGCACCACAAAAAGATCTGAGAATGATGACGCAAAGAAAAGAAGACTCATTGTGAGGCAAGTTGAGACTACTTAATTTTTTCCTTTCATGTTACTTTTTATCTCTTTGCAATAAATAAATAATAGACAGGTGCATAATTCTGTTGAGGGTGCATCTCGATGAGTGTTGTTTACAGTCAATAAACAGGAAAATTGCATGTGGATGATTAGTACGAGTCATTTATTGGTACTTGCTTCTACGAGATGAAAACTACGAGTATGAAAAGTGCAGTAGCAGCAGCCACCAGTCGTATTATGCCTCTTGTTGCGTCTCTAATTGATCTTTTTTACTACAAAAACTGACTGCACTGCAGTTGGGTTAGGTTTGGCAGTTGTGGGTGCTTTCTCCACCAAGAGCACACCAACGTCTCTATTATTTCGTCTCAATCTCCTTCTCTTTAGTGCTCCCCATTATTCACACTTTTATCTCCCATTATTGCTCCACTCCCAATTATGCAATCCTCCCATTGTTGGATAATTGAAATTCCTTTTCTTGCTACTAAACTCCTCGTCTTTTGTACAATTCAGGAAAAAAGTTGTAAAAAATGCAACAAAACTAAATCAGAATTTCAAACGAATAGGAAAATTCTTGGAATTTTGATCACTGAAGTCTGATGATGCCATTTCGAGTAAATTGGAAACTGTGTAGAAATCATGCTATGAAAATTTGAATTTCTAAACGTACCTTCATGGTTTCAATCGGTTCTTGGTTGGGAACGGTGTCGAAGGTTGATCTCGTAAAACTGTGGGTAGCGCTCTTTTAAGGGAATATTCGGTATCACAAACTGTTTGATTTTGTCACAAATTCCGGAGCTGAATTTTCGTCCTGGTAAAATATTATCTGGTCCCAAGTAGTTGAAGAGAGATGCGGTGCACCTTGGCTCGTGGGGTGGTGAGAGTGAAGTGTGAGGGTGATCATCGAATCGCTTGGGTTTTATACTCTCACCAAAGCGTTGGTTTTGGCATCTCGTCGTTCACTCTCCATTTCTTGGTCTTTCTCTCCTTGAGTCCCTTGTGCTCGCCTAATTCACTCTTCTTCTTGATCTCTCATGTAGAGGGACGCTTTATTGGCGAATGTGGATGATAGTGGTGTCCCATAATGTACCAATTTTCAAATCAAGGTAAGGTGGACTCATCAGTTGTCACTTGGACACGATCGTCCACACATGACGTAGCTCCCTGACTCCGCTCCCATCTCTGTCTCCAGAGGGGTACAAAAATATCAATAGGTTTCCGAACAGGAAATGTGACACGATCCGATTTTTCGGACTCTTCATCTCCACAAATTCCTATTAAAAAGTCACGAATAAGTCAGTACTGCTGGTGAATGCATTCCAAATGCACGCTCTCGCAGCGTCATCTCATTACAGACGCGTGTCCTCAGATTTCCATCGCCCAGCAATCCTCCCCTGATCTGATCCACACATTTATCATTATTACGACCATTATTTGCTCAGTGAGGAAGATAAGGATGAACCATTTTTTTATTAGTTTTATTTTTGCTACTTTAGATTCAATGTCTCCCAGAAATCCTTGAGATTTGCTTGAGTGACGCGTGATTGATTTCCTTCCACCTCCAAGAAAAAGTAAATCTTGGGCAAACAATTGGATCATTCATGTGCATGTCATGTGCAGTTGGATTATTTTGCGTGAGGAGGAAGATGAGAAGTGTGTGCTTCACTTGCCTTGCTCATTTCGACACGTACATATTTTACAATAATTATTAATCGTTCGAGTGTCAGAGATTCGTCCACCTCCATCGCAGAACCTCCATCCATCCACGAGGTTACACGCAAGTTGCATTTTGCTTGCTCCATTTTAAACTGCTGAATCAAACGTGTTGATGAAATTTCTCGGGCTGAAGAAACAATAATAAAAGAGAACCTTGACATGAGGCCCAGTCAGCCAATGACCAAAATATAATCGTGGTTGGTTTTGTGGAAGAATCCTTTCTTACGCGATGATAGTCCCATAACTAATAATAACTAGTAATAATAATGCCAAAGATTGATTTGTCCTGGTTTTTGGGTGTCGATGACAAACACAAATTGCATCCATTGTGTTTCACATGTCGTTATGCGATGGTGTCAATTAGTAAATTGAGTGAGTCAGGTGTGAATCTTTATTACGCAATTGCAAAAACCAACCAGGCTGAACTAACAGACTGCTGACCAATATTGGTGACGGCTGCGGTGCGGTTTCCGGTTGATTTCTTCTTCGTGCAAGACTTGGGCAAAATCATAAAAAGGCTGAAAAATCCATCACCATGAACGAAATCCGATTACCAAATTAATCCCAAGAATAATTACTCAAAAAGTTAATAGTAAAGCGTTATCTCATTCTGTGATCAATCAATGAAATAGCTGAAATTGGATTAAGTTGTTCAAGCGAGATGTCCACAATTTCTTAGGAATGCACTCACACGTGGACGAATTATAATTAGAGTGCTAATTTTACCACGTCCTTGACTCGAATCAGGCTGAGATTTTTTTTGTAGATTATAGATTTATCTCATCTCATGCACATACACATGTGAATAAGAAATTGATGGATGTACTAATTTTATTATTTCGGATACAATAGCGGAGCTGATTTGAACACAGAGTTGTTGGCCAACCAACGTCATAACTTACAGTTCCTGCGTCTAATTATTTTTGTTAAGAGTCTGAAATGTGACACATTCTGGGAATATGTAGATTCGCCAAAGTCAGATCGTCTCATCCATTAATTGTGCGTCGACGAGATGGATAGATGGCAAAAAATTGGATGAAATGTGTCAATTCATACTCTTTGAATCCATCTCAAATCTCGTCATCTCACCCATTTTTGATTAATTGACAACTGGACTTTGTTGCATACGAGTCGTCCACAGTGGAGCATTATTCTCATTGTCGGTAAATTAGGCTTTGTGCATGCGCCGAGTGCAACAATGCTCATTCTCGTTTTCATAGATTTCATCATTTCAGGTATTTCATCGCGTACAGAGATCTGAAGAAGTGGACGATTTGTAGAAATGTGCACCCATCGGAACCTCCGCGCGTTGGACGTTGTAATGAAAAAATCACAATCATCACAATAATAAGAATAATAATAATAGCGCCAGAATCCCACACCACGTAGATCACTTCACATCATGCAAGCCGTGTTGTGCATGATGCCACACGCCACACCAGATAAACATCAAATCAAATCGCAACGACTTGAAGAAAGGTGAATGGGAGCTACATTTTAAGCTAATAATATGCATGCAGAAATATGTACTTGTGTGCATGGGAGGACAAAAAGAAGGAGAGATGAATGGTTGACAAATTGGATTGGAGTGGATTTTCTGATGAGGAAGCACGGACCAAATTTGATTGATTTCAGAGTCCAAATTATGACACCAGAAAACTTTTCGTGTGCATTTTATTTCTACAAAAATGACTCCATCCCAGACAGCGGCTGGGGTGGTGGTGGTGGTGGATTTGGCTGTGCTGGGAATAATCCGGCGAGGACAAAGGAAACAAATTCAAAGCACAAACAAGACGTGGCAAGTAACAAATCCATCCGTTCGAGAGGAAGAATTTTTAAATCAAAAGTGTACAAAATTCTGCGTGTGAATGAATCAGTTGCATAACGATTATTAACAATGGAGAGAAATTCTGCTTGTTTCATACACCTCTCTCAGCCTCGAATGTGGATGCTTATGCACTTATTTACAGAAAACCACAAGAAATGCATCGGTGAAAAATGTGCATACATTTTTTAACACGGTTTAAGATACTTTGACTCAGAAAATGGTTATCTATCTAAGTAGTTGGATAATCGTTTTTCTTTCATATGATAGCAACACATACGTGTAGGTGTATTGCACATCGAAATATGTACCTCATTAAAGAAGATCATGCACGAGTCAGTTTTTTACGGCAGCAATTATTGCGCCATAATGAGCATGGTCGTAGTGGCAGAGAAATGGCTTCTTGGATGAACTACGAAGAAGACGAGGAGGAATTGAAGAAGTCTCCATAAAATAAATCCTCCTTGTTTGTTCTCATGTTTTTAGTGCAGTAATTATGAACTGCATTAATGCCGATGCTGATGCTGCTGTGACCAACATTCTGCCTCCTCTTATTAGACCCTCTTTTACTGCTCCAATTCGATACGCACTTCCATATCATCGTCGTCGTCAATATCGTCATATGCAACTCATGGGCTCACGACGAGGTATTATTTTTGGTGAACAATTTGGGGGATGGTGATATGAAGTGAAATTGGGTAATTAACTTTTAGTGTTTAGTGAACATATAATAATGACATCATAAATCTGAAATTGGATTACTTTTGGGTTTAATGCAGCCAACCTTCGCCTACATTCCTATCAATAATCCATGAGACTACACACGTTCACATGTTCACATACGTAGGTGCACAATGCATGGCATGTCACCTTTTAAAAATGGCTAGAAAAGTGATAATTTCTTATTCATTAGTCAGGATAAGGTTTGGCCACCACAAGAGAGCGAGTGAGATGAGATAAATTGATGACACAATTTAAGATGTGGGCCACCACTGCAATGTCATTATTACCGAGAACAAGAGAATGCCTGAACAAACGAGTGCAGCTTATTTATGCAGTTCTCAAGTCCAGTAATTTCGATTATTTAACGATAGCGAAATGGAGATCGTTATCGATGGCAGGACTTAAATCCACGAGCACCGCTGCAGTATGATCATCTATGTAAATACATATACCATGCACCATCCATAGCAAACACTCCTACAGCGTCCTAGGGGACAGGTTTTGTAAAAAATGAAGCTAATGCAATCGACCAGAAGAGTCGTGCCGAGTGAGTTGGTCTTATCCAACATCACACGAATGATTTCCAAAAACATTCTGGGGAAATGTGCGTCTTCAAAATATTCAACTACTTCCTCTTGTGTTAGCTAACCCGTCATGATTATGGGGTTTAGAACTCTATAATCTATGGCATTGTGGGTGGTGGTGGTGGTGGTGGTGCCATAGCAGATGATGAACACACTGCTGCGGTTGTTGGAGTTGACAGTGATATTTTCGCCATGTCGCCAATATCTTGAAACCACCGCAGAGGAAGTGCAATATCGAGGATGATAAGCAAGCAGGCGAAGGATGCAGATGAGTCAATGCTACCAATAATAAGACAATAAGTGAGCAAGTAAAACCAAAAAGCCAATATATTCTTGTCCCCATCAATCAACGGTTTCAACATCGACGCAGTCAAGATAGGACCACAAAACTGAGATTATTGTAAAATATGCTCTCCTCCATTCTTAAGTCAATAAGTAGTAAAACCTTTTTAATTCTTACGACCTGATTTGGAAATTGAAATTACTGTACCAATAATTATTCCACTAATTGTTACTATATTCTTCATCCACAATAAATGGTGGCGCACGATTGGATGAGGCAAATTGAGACATCGTTTTGCATCACGATTACCTAATTAATTAGGATCATATGCGCTTTTTCTCGTGAGCATTCAGAAATAGTTGGCTGTGCTGTTTACCTTTCTCAGCAGCAAAGCAATGCACCCACGTAATCATAGCAAAGCAAACATGCAGTTGTGCAATACTATAAATACTGCCACACATATTTTATTCGGTGTTAGTTGAATTATCAAGAATTATATTTTCGCATTATTGTGACGCAAGTGTGCCAATTTGTTGGGCTTAGAGAAAAATTATGCAGCACGCTTCCTGTCGCGTAATATTTACTTGCAGGGTGGCGACGACGACGATCCAAATGCATAAGATTTGGTGAGAACTAATAAATAAATGGTGGGCAAACCAGAGCAAATAAATAAATATTTGCTGTTGGTGGTCTCCTCTCAGCCCGAGAACACATTGTTATTTCATCAAAAGTTTTGGCGTGCATGTGTGAAACCCCAGGTCGCCATATTATTCCATCGTCTCGAAATGGGTCTCCAAAGGAATTCTACCGAACGACGAACATGGTCTCATTTTTCGGTGGTCTACAACTTTGCAAAGAGGACACTTTTGCCAAAGTGAATGAGAAGATCTTTGCGAGAGATCTCGAAGGTCTTCTTCTTGCTCGGCGACCAAGTCACGAGCACGTTTTTTTATTTAGACGGAGGAGGAGGCAATAACTCATTTCCTCGAATATTGTATGATTAATTTTGGGGCAGAGAGACAACGATGATGAGATTGAGAGTGTTTCCTCACCTCCACCACCACAACAACTGCATGCAAAAGGTGTTGTCACTCAATATCCAATCAATTTCTGACCTAACTATATTTCGCAGTCGTCGTCGTCCCAATAAGTAGTAAAACAAATCAATTTCCATCAGCAGCCATAAGAAATACTAATTTTCCCATTTGCCCCACTGCTGTGTCATTAGTGCCACTGAATTTTAATGGGTCGATGATGTGAACTAATTCTCGGAGTGCATCGCTTAATTCAAAGGTGTCAATCACGAGGAGACGATCCTTGCACTTTTTGTCAAAATGGCAGCATCACGTAGCTGAGCTTAAGGTCAATCCGAATGCCAACTGGTCGTTGTTCTAATGGAGATATGTAAAACTGTGACGGCAAAGTCCTGACCCCATCAATCACACCCGAGTCGAGGGATTTGCCCCAGAGGAGATGCCGTCACTTTTGCCCAAATAAAGACGTTGCCGCCTAATGGATAATGGGAAAATGTGAGCAGAAACCTTCCCCACTGTCACTTTTGTTGACACTTGATCACCACTCGGGGGCACACACGCTCATCCATCCTGACACATTCAGACGTGACATATTATGCAACCAGTAAGAGCGATGGTTTAAGTTGCAGCCGTGTGTATTTACATACGTACGTAGTGATCTTATCTGCATACTTACGTACGTATCATCAAAGTGAGCTGTGCAAATCAGCCTCATTAGCTGATTGGATTTGTGAGATGGTTGATGATGATGAGCATCGAGCCGTAGAAGAAGAAGTAAAAATCTGCCCCATTATGCAGCCGCAGGGGTAAATTGACTCGTTTAAGCTGAAGATGAACTTGCTCTCTCATGGTCTTTTTGATTTATTACGGTCCTCGCGGTCATTCCAGTCCAGCAAAACACATTAAAATAAAAAACTAAACTCATGTGCCGACTTGCTAATTCTCATATTTTACTTCTTTTTTCAGCAACTGTCACAAAATAGTGGGAAAAATGAGACGAAGATTGATAACTTTTGTGCTGATGATGCCTAATAAATGGTGTTCATCGACACAGTCTCTCCATGCCTCGACTCGTCGTCGCTCGCTCAGACGCCACAATGGAGAAGGTCGCCTGTATTTATTTAACATTTATCATTATTTTCCTCCTTTTCACATCGAATGTCAAGCAGTCATCTTTTTTATTCTTCTTTTTTGACTCCGACATGAATTTCACTCTGTGGCGTGAACAATGAAAATGAACTTTATTTATTGTGCTCTTCATGCTAAAGTTTTCCTAATTAGTTGTGATTCGGTGACACAAAAGCGCCTCGTCCACCATTCACCATTCTGTTTTGGTATCTATCTAAATACGTATGCTCTGCAGCTCTGCAGTCAGCCAAGAATCAGCCGTTTCTTTCATTTCTGCGATGATCACGAAGTCGAGAGTTTGACTTCATTTATTGATTGTGCTAACGTTTCAGCTTCTGTAGATCGAGTTTGGCGAAACAGATTCGACTGAAAGTATATTTATGCAAATGGGATGAGTGGGAGCACAAATTGTTTATTAAAATGCGTCTCCTGCTCCACCACTACTTTTTGTTTTGAATTCTACACACCTCGATTAAGTCTGATGCAATAGTATTCGTACGTAACTTGATGAAGGAGCAGAAGGCGCAGTGGTGATGATGAGATGCGATGCGATGGACTTAATTGTTGTAGCCGGTCCTAAACCTTGAAACCATTTAAAATCATGTAATAACAAAATTAACGTTTTTTGTCCATTTCATAGCCTGCTCGTCTTCACACACCGACGGAGGATGAGCAGACGAGCTGGGAACTAATTGAGCATGCGAGACTTGTATGCACCCAAGTCATAACACTTTTCAGCGTCATTATGTCCCTCGGTTGACCGTGTGGATGCACATGTGTCCGCTGCTTAATTTACTCAATTAAGCGTTTACACACGTTGAGGGAACCCATAATTATTTTATTAGAGTTAATATCAACAAACTGCTTTCATTTGTGGAAAGGCGAGCTGAACCGATGATGATGAGGGAGGACCTTCACTTGACACCATATCGTCGCCATGTCATGTCACCCATTAAGAAACGACAACGACGACGATGACGACGAGGAGGGAATATCATTTGCATTGGAGCAGAACAGGGACAAGGCTTTTGATAATTTTGGTAAAAAACGCAATGAGATGATGAATGTGTATGACGCATGACGTTGTTTGTTGGGGCAGCGGATGAGTAGTTTACTTTATGGATTTTGAGCATCATGTCTCGTTGACAGTTTTTTAAACGGCACAACAAGAACAATTTCCACCAAAGGGAGGAAGAATCCAAACATTTCGTGCCGAGCTATGACTTTCACCACGCATTTCGTATCAAAATGGGCACGGAGGGGATGCTACGAAATGGGTGGACGCAGCTCAGGAACGAGTGAATTCTGCATGATGGACACTTTAGTGAGCCAAGATCACATAACAGAATTTCATTGATTCGCATTGGTTGAGCAAATGAAAAATCCTTTATGAAAAATGTCAACAGAGTAGAAAATGCGTCGAGTTGTTGTCATTCATCGTCCGTTGGTCGTGGTCAGGCACAAAACGAGCAAAAATGCAGGTGAGGATTTTTTTTGTCCTAAATGCGTACGTACGCTGAAAACGGTTCTCTCGCCGATTTGGTGGTGGATTTGGTCTTTTTGAGAATAAGTGTTGCTGAAATCGGCGGATGAGTTCGCCAATGAGGAACAGGTGACATTTTTATGTTGTGAAGTTGGGAGAGCGCATTTATTAGCCCTTGGCCGTCTTTAATGGGAATTTGCTCCTTGATACGCTTCGACACCTCAGTCGCAAATTCCTTCTGCTATACATGGCTTGATAAAGGCGGTGCTGTTAGTTGGTAAATTGGTAATTGGGTGCTAAAATGTGGAAGCAAGTGTCAAGATTAATACGTATGACACACAGGTGACCCATTGTACAACAATAATAGTCTCGTAATAATCTGTAGGACGTCATGCAAGAAATGTGCATAACTTTTGCTCGTGCATTACACAATTTGAACTGCGTGTATGGTCATTTGCACTCCCCGAATATGTTGCACAACAAACTTTTAGTACGTAAAAATAATTAATTGGTTACAAAGTTCTGGGAACAGTGTGTACACTTGACGAGAAAATGGCAAGAATGATTTGTGGCATCGATTATTGATACTCTAGAGTCGAAATTGGTTAAGCTATGAGTGATGCGCTAATTAGTTTGTGAGGAGACCATGACCTGCTCGGAGTGGAGAACTAATGTCGCGATCGTGACCCGATGTGTGAGGCCTGATAATTGATCCTCTTCCCAAAATATGTATCATTAATCACGGAATGATTAATTTCCTGATGCGTTTTTTTGAGACTTTGAGTCTAATTTTAGAGACATGTTGCACATTGCTGATAAGAATATGGATTTGAAATTCTAAAAATCTGACTTGTGTAAATCTGGGTATTACTATTAGTTCAATATGTGTATTTACACATTTCAAAATGTTTATTGTGGGTGTCTGTCCATGTGGAGTTTGACACTTGGCGTGTTGCGTGCCGTTGGTGGGTGGTTGGTGTCAATAGATTTTTTAAGCACCTGTCATAAAAAGCAAAGCGGTCATCAATTACGGGGGATGAGAAACGCCTCTTGCGCACTAATGGCTCATTATCGCTTTTCGTCTCGCTAATTTCAATCAACATTAAAGAAACAAACAAATAGAAAAAATAACATTTGCGAATAAAAGGCAGCTACAGATTTAGACATTTTTAGCAAAAGTGTTGGAATGGCGAATTACTTAATGATCCGGATGCTTGAATAATAACCTGCAAAAAATGGCGAGATGATGGTGGTGGCCATTAGTACGATACGAACTACGTGCTGCGTGTATACGTACGTATGTGATGGAACGGATTGAATTACGTCCTTTCCGGATATCCCAAGTCATCGTTAAAACTAACATTGACCAAGTAGACTGAAACATCAAGGTCGCCACCACCACCCATTCTGCATGAGGAGGAGGATTATGTAGTTGTGACCCAAAAAATGGTGTCTCCCTTCCTGCGTAATGGGCCAAAGTGCCTTGGACGGATTTTTAGAATTAAGATGGATGAGTCTCACTTTCCTCACGTGCTCCACACACACATTGTTGACCACGACAATGCTGAATCAAGAGCAAATAAGCCAACAACCGAGCCATTATTTATAAAAGAGGCTCATCCTCCCTCCTCCAAGAACGCGGCGCATCTATTTAGTGAGTAAGACGACAATTGTCAATTATTTGGACCAGCAGTCGCAGTCTTCATCGTATGTACACAGACAGCGAAAGATCTTGAAATGGTATCTCCCGTCAAACAAACCAGAGGAATCTTGTATTGTTCAAATTGGTGCAACGATTGGTATTACATGGATGGGTGCATAGGATGAAATTAATAACAAGTCGTCGAGTTGCGTAATCTCCAATTTGAATCTCAACCCAAGTGGAAACGGACTGTCAACAAAGAATGTGCAAACTGAGGTAGCAAAGTAGTCGTAAATGCAAATGAAGTGAAGTAATGGGGCAGGCAGGCAACAAGTAAGTCAAGCAGATTGGCACAAGAAGAAGAAGGTGATGATGATGAATGGACGAGATTAACTAAATTAAAGGGACACCAAATTATGGGCTACGTCCACATAATGATGGGTAATGGGGTGCTCACACGGCTTCTTTCTCGTCACAATTGTCCACACTGAATAAATCAAGATCGAGTGGGGTGAGTTCACCCACGGCGTCAGTCCCCAGTTTCGCATGATCCTCCCACAAGAGAGGTGCCAAAGGTTTGCAACGTGGTGGCTGCAAGAGCAAGACGCCTCTCTTGATCTGGATTGCTTTTTAAGCAATCTTTGTCTTCTTGTGAGTGAGGATGAGTGAGTGCATTGTTATCCTCAACTCAAACTCAACAATGGAGCCAAACGAACCATTGTCCCGTCCGACACCTTGAATATTATCAAGAAGAAGAAGATGCTCTAATTTGGTTGGATTATGCAGATTAAAATCATCAAACACGCAATCCAATGGCCTGATTCTTATGTGTCCGCCGTAGGTATATATTCCTCTCTATTCATAGGTGTCAATATCACGCACCGTCACATCACCCTTATCATTTCTGCCACCGTTGCACAATCCAATTCATTATTGTTATTACAGACTCAAAGAAGTGCATCATTCCCAATGATTACATTCGATGATGATGATCCCATGCACCCAACCCCATAAGCTGCTCAACTGTTCAAGGACCAGAGTCTAGCTCATGTCTATTGCAGATCATCTCAAATAATCCAGTTCCGATGAGTATTTAAAAACTAGTCTGGTCAATAAAGGCTACTAAAATGAGGGAGTTATTGTGCTTACTTTCTGATATCGTGACCAAATTCAAGGTGGATTCACGTCAAGTGTCAAAAATTGGATCGGAAATGATGTCATTCGGAAGGAAGTGATCACTTTATAGCCTCCTCAGTTTAAACGTAAGTTAATGGTGCATGGGCAACCCTGATTTGTTGTTAAGAAGGATAAGGAAGTAGAAGGCTGCATTGTACTTGTTGGCAGTTAAATAAAAGACTCATCTCAGCCAACCTTACAATTCCAATCAAACCTCGGCACGATCAAAATCAAATTAACCAAATTAAGTCATTCATTATTATTATATCATCGTCATCATTGCTGCTTTGGAGGATTCCGTAAGAAAGAAAAGATGATCATGCAGTGTCAAAAACCCGCCCCAATCTGCCACACCATTTATTATTTGGCATCTCTCTCTCATGAGGATGATGGCGAAGAAGATAAGCATCAAATCACGCGTGTTCCTTGTTAAGCCCAAAAGTGTTGACAAACTGTCGTCGTGACGTGACGTCCAAGTCCACTAATTGCTGTTGGCATAAAATGTGAGTGTTATGCATGCGTGTGGTCATCTTAGCGGCGACCCTGCCTGAATTCTCGTTTGATGGAGATGTGTGTGCATTCTGCGCCAAGTTTCCACCAAACATGGACACTTATTATTCCCCATGAGAATCCCTTTTTGTGTGTGAGAGCCTCAAATATGGAGATCAATTCACAAAACAAAATCAATATTGACTTTTCCACCATTCTTCAACTTGAATGAATAACCAGCTTATTTTCCATCATGGATACTCATCCACCAACGTCCCATGCTGTCCGACGGACCAAAATGATATGACCAAAATGACATTAATGCACACACTGGGATCAAACAAAGCATAATGAAATCAATGAAACAAAGTGATTCCGTCAAGTTGAGGGGACCAAGACTGGCCATTTTTACCCTTCAATATTCATAATTCCGTATTTATTGTACTTAATTCTGCCTGCACCGTCCCTCTCGCAATAGTTTTTAGCACGACAATGAAGAAGACCTAAAGAAGAAGGGACGAAGGTGTTTGCGTATGAGCAAGAATAATGAAAAAAGTCCATGAAATGGATATATTCATTACGGATTAAAAAAATCACAAGGAATTCTCAATCACTCTTGTCTTGCAACAACAGAGGCTGAATGATTCGGAGTTATTAGAAATAATTCAAGGAAATATACCTTCGTAAGAAAATTAGTGCCATTACACATCAGGAAACTATTACTCCCCGTTGCACTGCGCTAATCCTTTTTGATTCAGGATTTGCAAGCAATTAGACCAAGAATTAATATTTGGTGCGTATTCCAAGCACGCGTCCCTAACAAAATGACCACTTAATAACGAAAGAAAGCCACCGCGGGGGGCACTTAGTGGCCGAAATGGGCTTAATTGGTCGTCAGCTTTGCATGCCGATCGGCAAAATTATATGACCCATAAATTATTATTTATTACACACATTCCTCATCTGCTCTCCGACTAATGAAGGAATTATTTTACGTTGAGCAATGAAAGCACGAGAGCAAAAGAACAAGTAATGCAACAAGAAAGAAGTAGAATAATCCCATTCAATTTCCACCAACTTAAGAGTTCATCCCTAATTTATTGCTGCCTAGATAAATATTTATTACGACTTATTAGCAGTGAACCAAGTTGAATGCGCCGACGGGGATTTTGTTGCATTTATTTTATTTGCGTAATAAAAATTGGATGAATTTTGTAACAGATTTTTGATGATGATTTTCAGAGTAAAATAGCGAAGGTGAGTAAAAGCGAGTGCATTTCTTTGTCATTCTGCGAAATTACGATGGCCCAGTCAGAGCGGAGAGAGACGCATTATTATTTTTGCACGGATGAACGGTTTGATTTATTTATTTGACCGAGAACAAGCCTTGTTGGTCACAACTAACTAGATTACAGCATTGTGATTGTGTTATCATGTATGATGATGTTGCATGCCCAGTCTCGTGTGTACAAACATGACTGAGAAATCAAATAATCAGGCTGTAAAAATGTGCTATAATTGATGTTTTAATTTAATTATGCGCTAATTAGACTAATAATTATACAATCATCATCATCTTCTTGCACAATAATCATTATCACCAGCTTCTAATTAAAAATGCAGTAATAAGTAAAAAAAAAAGAAAGAGATAATACCAGAATATGGATTCCAGTGTGTTGACTAACTGTGAACCAACGCACGGCCACGATTCAGTTTTTCTTGTAATTATGTATATAATTAAAAAAGGCGACAATCAAAGGTAAAAAATTGAGTTTAATAGTTTAATGAAGTCATTACAACAGGGATAAGATCATTGTCAGAATAAAGGGAAAAAATGAGTGCCCCAAGATGACATTTAAAAATGCATAATTTCACGGAGTGATCTCATCTCGTTCATAACAAGTGGAAGGGAGTTATTTAGTGGCCTGTGTAGACGAATCGAGTAATAATGTGGATCACTTTTGTTGTGTAACAACAATAAGCAAAAGCAACAAGCCAACAATGGCAGATTCCTCGTTTTCGTAATATTCGCTCGTTCGTCTTTACAGAGCAAACAAATAAATTGGAAATGAGTAAATATTTCAAACACTTATTATTTGGACGGTGAATGAGATGAGCGTAATTTGGCTGTGGTGATGCAACGACAAAACATGGCGAGGCGATAATACTTATTGGCGTATTGGGCATTTCGAAAAAGTGAGACGATAACAATCGACGTTAATGTGATTGATGGGTGTATGTATTTGTGCATGTAATGCATGAGCATAAAGTAAACTATATATGATTTTCTGGATGCTTGGAGAATATTCACGGGTGGCAGATTAAACTAAAATCTTTTTTTTTTGTCAAATTTGTGCATGCGGAAATAAACAGATGCAAAGAAACTGTTATTTTAGTTTGGGAAGAAGAATGGGCTGAATTGTGGAAAATGTGGAGTTTACAAGTACCCAATCAAGTCTTCCATGCATGTCAAATTCATTGCATTTCAATGTCAGGACTTATCTCTGCTAATTAGTAGTTGAGCCAGTATACCAAAAGCAACTAGAGAACTAAAGACACATTTATGAGGGGAAAATGACAATGCACTTTTCCACATGTGAGACAGAGACCACAAAAGGTAAAGAACTCATCATCACTGGTGGTAAATGCATGGCAGAAGAATTGAAATTCACCTTTTTAGCCCTGATCAGGGACACTGAAGTACTGAAGCCATACTGCAATAGAGCTTATAACTTACTGGCATATGTATGTAGCAGGGCCTTCACACTACGGAATCAGGAATGCAGGGTTCCTTCCTCGCCTACAAGTATTTGCTTTAACGGACCGGTTTGTGCATGGAAAAAAGGGGCTGCTGCTGCATGCTGTTCCTTAATATTGGTCGTCCTTTTGTATTACTTTTCCCATAATGTTATGTACAATGGATGGAGCAACGGACTCTGGAACCTTTTAACCGTTAAAACATGTCCCCTACTTCATGTATGAATGAAGGAAGGGTTGGGAAAATTGAGACTTTTTAGCCCGAATCAGGGCTTATGGAACCGTCATGTCCGTCCGTCTGTCTGTCTGTCCGGCACGATAGAGCCAAAACGGCTGAACCGATTGACTTGAAATTTTTACCGTATGCATATTGGACAAAGTTAGGAAACGAGTTCGAAGATGGGCGAAATCGGTCCAGTGGTTGACCGGTGGGGGTCATCGGAGTGGTTGGGGCATTATGCACCAAAATTTCAAAATTGTTGTAGAGAGCTGAAATTTGGTACAGAGGTTGCTAATGGTTCCTAATAGAAAAAAATAACTTCAGGTTGGAAAAATTTTCATCTTGAGTGACCCTATAGGGTGACCCATACCGATTTTTCAACATTGCTTTAAAAAGATGAAATCCGGCACAATGATACTTAATGGCTTCTAATTAAAGAATATGAAGTTAAAAGTGAGCAAAGTGCAACCAGAGTGACCCTATGGGGTGACCCATACTGAGTTTTCAAAATCGTTATATCGAGCTGAAATTTGATATGGAGGCTGGATAGCACATATGTACATACAGCTTAGAACTTCAGGATGTTAAAGAAGCCCACTGGTCATGGTGGTCAAGGCACAAGATTTGTAACTAATTCAAAAATTGGGTACCAAATAATAGAAACTATCTGACTGACTTTTAACCATCCACAACACGGAAGTTGGTGATATTATGTCGGTCAATTCGGAAAAAAAATTAGAAGCGGGCTCTGACTTATTAAGTCAGGGACTACGTCCCTGACTCGGGCTATATGGAGTCTGCACTGTAGGTTTTAAGACTGAAATTATAAGCTTATGCAGCCTTTGACTACTTTTACTGGGTCACGATCATGGAGCTGTTCTCTCCATTTTATTATTATTATTATCACATGTTGAGTGACATATCACAACAATAGCTGACAACTATTGTTGGCAGAAAGGTATTTGTATAATACAGGGATGAAATTATGTGATCTCATATGGTGGATGCTTCAAATCTTGGATGATATTGATGACGTGACGGATAAATGATTTTGTTGAATGTATTCATTCAAGGAAACAACACTAATGGAAAACACAAAGTAAGGCTTGCAAAGTAAACAAATTCATTGTTGCAAGTGTCAAGTTGTTATCGATGATGTTCATGTCTTCATGTGAAATGACGACCATGACCATGGGCTCGAGACGAGTCATCTCATTCAAAAATACACAAGTCTCACTCTTCAGACTGAGAATTCATATTCATCGTTGTGACTACCACTACTGCTCTCTGCTGGTGAGGAGGTCAACAGCACTCGCAAAAGCTGATAGACTGGCCAAGTTCAAAAAGTAGAGTGTTTTTTGAATTTAGGGTCCATAAAGGTATTCATAATTTCAAGAAATTTAGAGTTGGACCAATAGTAAAATTATAGCGTTTTCTCTAAATCTATCTAGATTTGTCAATCTCTTGATTCGTCGTTTGAAAACAGGTGGATAAAGATGCCTTGGAAGAAAGGAAGGAAAAGAACGACAGTCAAGGACAAGACGATCATCCCTGCAGCAGAAGTTTCCCCTCCTCTTCAAGAGGGGACTACTACTGGGGAACAAGTGGTGTCTACAACAGAAGAACAAAGTTTGGAGGTTCAAGATGACCTACTTGGTCATATTGTCCCAGACCCTAGAAACATTCCCGATATTCCGCCTTACACACTAAAGTTGCCCATACTTCCGTTGGAAAAATTTAATGGAAAACACGTCGATATTGATGAGCTTCAAGGCGAGTTGGAGAACATGTTGGTGGCTGTGGTTAAACGGAAGGCGTTATTGATGGCAATGAATGGATATACACCCCCACCACCACCAGAAATTACTACTTTAACTACTCCAGGTCCTAGTACTCGTAGCAGTGCAAGAGGACGACGGGGTATTTCAGTGGTCTCTGTGCCCACAATGGAAACTTCGGAAGGAAGATCGCTAATCCGTGCAGCTTTGGTGATGAAAGTGGAACCTCCTGATATTGAAGAAGGTAATGAAGTATTTATATTGGTCATGTACAATTTTCGTGTTCGATTTCAAGTTCGAAGATTTCATTTGCCAGAGAATTTTAACCAGGAATTTTGAAAATTCTCGTTATCAGTTTAAATAATATGACTGGCCGAGTCAGGGCATAGTTTCATTCACCATTTCGATATGTTTGCATATTTGTAATTCGTATTCTATTCTTAATTGTATTACTAAAGAAGAAGAACCCACCGAAAAAGAAATGGAGAATGATAGGGTCAAGGACTCTTTTAATGAGCTTGCGGATCAACATGTTGCCGAAATTACGCCAAGTATGATGGAATTCCTACAGAACCTTTGGCAAGATGGACAGTACGATAACCTATTGGCAAGTAATCCGAAGAAAATTGAACCGTTAGTGACATTTGTTTATGCTTTATTGCTCACTCTTTCATTAATTAATACTCGTAAATTTAAATGTAACCATAATGAATCATTCTAGTACATCAGCTGGAGCTTGTTCACGATCACATCAAAATAACGTCAAGACAGATCAAGATATGAAGATACGTGTCGACATCAGTGAGCTACTAAACACCGGCATTGAATTTATGATTGGTTACGCTGCTCAATCAGATGCTAATTGTAAAAATAAAATTGCTAATCTTGCTTCAGTAGATGCGACAAGTTGCAATCCTCCTCTTGAAGAACCTTCATCCTCACCAGCAACTTCTTTACCCAAACCGACGACCAAATCAATTTCCGACCTTAAAACTAACAAAAAACTTTTGAAGAAGTATTTCAAAAAGTCTGACAAGGACCTGACATCTGAGGAATGTAACCAATTGGTGTCCGAGTACAACAGCTTATGCTGTGACAATGCTAAACAGTTATGCCACTTACTGGATATAGGAAAGGTTAGTGTCACTTTGTAAAAATCCTTTCCTTAATAAATAAATGTTTATGTGCATTTCATGATGTGTACCGGTCTGTTTATTTTATAGACATGTCAGAAGTATTACGAAGTGAAGAAGCGCGTGGACCAGATCTGCGATGGGATGATCAACGTCCAAAAAGGAATGACTGAAATTAAAAGGTCAATCAGACTGGATGGTGACCCAGATGGAGACAAAGGGCAAACTCTTCAAGCCTTGCGAAAAGAAGCAATGGATTTACTCGAAGCTAAAAGTGCAGTGATGCCACAGTTTGAAAAGTTGGAGTCCATGCTATTCGGAACACCTTTTTGAAGTTGTGGTTACCTACAATATACATTAGTAACATGTTTTATATTCAGATTATTATACATTAATTTATATAGGCCAACAAACAACTGTATACATATAATTTTCAAGACGAGTAGATTTCCTCCTAATTAGTCCTAATCTGTAAACGTAGTTATTGGTAAATATGCTTACGATTAGCCGATTAGTATTAAAAAGTTGTGTTGTAATTTGATTGTTATATATTACATGTCATTGATCTCATGTTACATGTTCATATTGATATTAAAAGTTGTGAATAAAGTATGAAATTGGTTTGGTTGGATTAATAAAAAGTGTGCCTTAACTTCTTAATTCTGAGTATAAAGTCCCATTTTCCTCACTGCCAGCCAGACTAATTAAAATTCTTGTGCATGACCTGTATGCTCTTTAGATTATGCTCGTGTATATGCATATAGAATAATAAGACGGCACTATCAACCATTGCGGATCGAAAACTATGTGTTAAAATGGTGGCTTAATTCAATTAAAACATTTATTTATGGAAGGAGGAGGGTTTCAAATTTTAACCTAACATTCACTTTATTTTTCAAATCTTAATAGTTACTTTCATACCAAAATCCAAAGTAGAAAAGCGGATTTTGGTTTGGTTTTTGTTCTCATTCAATTTAATAAGTAATAGTACTAACTACAAAAAAGTTAGTATAATAATATTTATTCACATTTGACGATGTGTGTATGGATTTGTAAGTTACAAGTAATTTCATCATTTTCAATTCTCCACAAAAGTTAGCTTTTCCTACTGGACTCATTAACAAGATGTGCGGTCTACATCATCAGTAGCTATGTGTGTGATGGATCATGGATTATGTAATGTGTGGTACATAGAAGAGGTAGGTGTAGTAATAATGTAAAGCAACCGTACAAAAAAACAAGTTAACAACATAAAACGAATTATTGGAACAGTAAGTAATTATATTAATAACAATAATAATCAAAAACAACAATGATACATTTAATATTAATTATTATTACAGTAAAACTAAGAATTACAATACGTGTACACACTATCTGCTAATCTGCCTGCCAATAATAGATCGTCACCATGAATAACAACACAAAGCGACACACGTCATGCATACGCCTCATCATCAACGAAAGGTCTTCTGGTCACCTTGTTGTCATCGACGAACGAAGAAAAAAAATTACTGGGAGCTTGTATAATATTATTATTATTTAACATACACTGATTATACTCAAACTACTCTGCTAATGCAGCTTGCCAGCCACATTTTCTTAAATTTTAACCTAGCCGTTGGTTTTTTAAACTTTGCACTGTCAACTGCACTGAATTACTTAAGACTGTAACAATTAAATAACAAACAAGTCATTCATTGATGATGAATGAGTACTTTTTACTGAAACTTACACCTCTCACTCAAACAAAGCTTTCGCTTTCATTTGCAAAAATAAAGGATAAAAAGGTTGGATAATGAGATGGATCAATGAATAATATAACAATAACAACTAAGTTGACGATGATGAGAGGAGGGTAAAGAAGAACGAGGGGGGTGGGAGGCGTTAGTAATAAGATGCTGCTTAATACTCGTCGTCGCTCTCTTCCTCTTCATCATCGTCGTGGGCTGCTGCAGGGGCGGGGTTGCTCTTGTAAAGGTGCATCTCTCTCTCGTACCGGGCCTTGTCCTTGTCAGACATGGCTTGGTACTTTTGCTTGGTTTCAGGTGCTGCCAGTGCCCATAATCGTCCCAACTCTTTGGCAACATCACCAATTCCGTACTCTGGGTTCATTCCCTTCACCTGAAAAGAAGAGGGAAGGTACAGTTAAAAACATTTAGGTTAAGGTTTATATGCAATTTAGGAGAAATATGTATGTAACATTACAATTTCATAACATGAATGAACACTTCACTATTCAAAAATATACATATTCTCACCTTCTGCCGTTCGTCGTTGCAAAACCAGAAGAAGGCGGAGAGAGATCGCTTTGGTGCGTTGGGGTCCTTGGAGCGACGCTTCCTCTTTCCTCCCCGACGCTGCTTCTCCCCTGGAAATTGTTTCATCTCGGCTTCAAATCGGTTCTTGTCTCGCTCAGCCATTAACTTGTAGGGTCGTTTCTCCTCCTCGGACAAAGAGTTCCAGCGTCCAGCGCAATTCCTTGAAAAATCGGCGAATACCTGGAACAGTGATGACAAATGAATTAAATCCGCAAATCAATAAATAAAATAAATAACAAATATCAATAAATAAATAAAGTACAAACTTACCACAGAACCTCCCGGATGAAGTCGCTTTTGCTCTTCTCGAGCAGTCTGGACAAAGAAAGCATACGCCGTCATGCGTCCCCTTGGTCTCGTATCTCCCTTTGCTCTCGGCATATTTATTTTCTAGAAAGAAAGTGAGATTTTCAGAAATTATTCAAAGAAATATACACTAAACAATCTCGAGTGGAATGAAAACAAGACTGGTGAAAGAGAAGAAAAGTCCAACAAGAAGAACCAACGGCCCAACTTTTTCAGAAGCGTCACTAACAGAGAGCCCAGTGGAGTGCGAGCGAGCGAGTATGAGGGAGAGCAGTAAAAGTGAACGAGGGAAGGAGATGAGCGAGGAGCAGAGGGAAGAAATCCACACGAAATGCCAACTTCTTGCTCCAACCAACCAACACTGTGCTGCTCTTGGAGTCAATGCAATGGCGCTCACTCGTAGCACAAGTAAGTAAGTACGTGCTTCGTAGGCAAATAAATGCGAGATCAGTGTATTGAGCCCATTCTGCCATGGCCTCCAAACACAGGCAAGGGCCCCACTCGAGCATACTCTTCCAGCCAACCCATATCCCCGTAACTATACAAACGTCGCCATCATGCATCCTCTCCCCCTCTGCGCCACAATGTCGTAGAACCGAAAACTAAGGAGGAAATGAAACCTGACCCCTTTGCAGACTCTTAGCCACAGGGACCCCTTTTTTCCATGACGGGGAGTCGCCCAACACTTATCTGGATAAAATCCCCTGAACCACCCCGCTTTTGGGTGTTTTCGAGTGGAAAAAGGTGGCGTTTTGTGGGGGCAAGCAGTTTTCCAGGGGGTATGAGTGGTTTAGAAAGTAAAACAAAAAGTGGGAGGTTGTTACTTACCGAGTTGTTGAAAAAGTGGGGTTTATTTGTGAGGATGAAAATTGGAGTGTGTGGTTGTATGTGATGGAGGTTGTGGTGTGTAGTGGGCTCTCTGCCTGCTTCGTCTTCTCCTTCTTCTGCCCAAGCCACTCTTCGCTGCTTCTGGCTTGGCGGATACACCCGACCCATACGACCAAAATTGGACCCACCAACCACCACGTCCCCCCACCTCCTGCCCCCACAACGGCCTCCTAGGCACCCCGAAAACTATCCAGGTCACCCCCCACTAACCACTAATTGCTATAAACTACACCGTTTTGAAGCGTCGACCTCATATGCATCACGTATCCACACTTTTTGGAAACATTCTCAAGTTGAAGGACGCATAAGGGGGTTGGAAATATTTAGCTACTAATGTCATGATTTTAGGGACGCATTTTGATGACATTTTTAATAGTTTGGGTTGAGGGTCCAGGTGGTGTGTTTGCCCCTGAGATGACACTTTTGCATGTCCCCGTTCGCCTGTGCTGTTCGGTAGGTTAGTCGACTTTTTAGCGGCTTTCGGCCTTTTGATTTTGCAGACGTGTCTGTGTGCCCCAGTGTAGGAAATTAAAGCATTGTGAGCAGCTAATATCGTCGTTGGAATTTGACATAACCCTTAGTTGTGGTGTTGGAGTTGGAGTTCCAATGACCAAGTTCCAATGTTTGAGGCCTTGCTGACTACAGCTCCAAATGCAAGGCAGAAAGTCACACCCACAAGGCTCGCCCCATTCCGAATCCACCCCACGTTTTCACCTCCTCCTCACCCAGATTTATCACTCTGGCTGACATAGTGCTCTCCAATGGTGTGGGTGTATTCGGGTGCTACCATCATGTTGGCGACGTCTAATGCAAATGTATACACCCCAATGACAATATGTTAACAGCGCAGAACAACTCCTCTCCGGACCCTGGCGAATGGTAAAGCAGTTTTCACGACTCGAGACGCATTTCCTCATAGGTTCCATCCTGTGGTGGCTATGGCATGCATGTTGGATGGATTGGCTAAAGTGGGTGTGGTGTGGGTGGACCCGCAAGATATTCGAGGTGGGTGGGGTGGGAGGGCTTGATTCGCGTGGTGGTGGTGCTGGATGGAGGAGAGGAGAGTCAAATGGGAATTTTCATGTGGGAAAGAGGTATCTACAACAAGGGGCGTTGGCTGCTCAATGCATTTCATGCGAGAAATCAACAGCCCTCTTTCGACATGGTCATCCGCCGCAAGGGGCGCGGCGCAGATGGGCGCAATGGGGGGAATTCGTAGCTGGGAAGTTGGTCTCCATCTTTTGGGGGGGAATTAGTGGGAGGGGGTCATCTGGGGGGAGGAAATTGGGTTCATATGCGCACCATATGAGGAGAATGGATGGTAAATATGCAGTGTTACAGGATGCTTTGGCATTTCGCTGGATCGATGGATTTTAAAAATTTATTTTTCCACATTGAATTAAACTAGCGTGTTGAAGTATTGTATTGACAGCACAATGAAACAATAAAAATAAGGGGTCGTCATTTCACGACCTTCATGTATAAGAGAGTATAAGAATATGTTACAGAGAGATCTTTTTATACCATGCATATGCACGGAGCAGAATTCGCATGCGAGTATTGAACAGAGAATGCTGAAAGTTTGAAAATTTTTTAAGGGAAAGTGGCCACACCTTTTCGTTGCGAGTGTGTGCTAGGAGGGCCTCGTAGATAAGTCAAGTCCCTCTCAGGTCAGTCAAGGGTCGAAGCGATGGCGATGGCGCAGGTAACAAGAAATGTATCAAGAAAATGAAAAAACTTATCCCGAATATCCACCGCCTCCTCCACCACCGGAGGGGGCACCATAGCCACTCCCACCGCCGCCACCCCCACTGGAACCACCCCCTCCATAACCACCACTTGATCCACCGCCCCCACTGGAACCCCCTCCATAACCACCGCCGCCGCCGCCCCCACCGGAACCACCCCCTCCGTAACCACCACCGCCAGATGGCTCAGGGTACTTGGCCTCGCCCTGGTACTTCACGTCGGCATTGAAGCCATTTTTCCAATCAGCATTGTAGGTCACGATCTGCGTTCGTCTGTGTGTGAAGTTTAGAGAAAAAAGTGGGGAAAAGATTAGATTTCTATCCACAAGTTTCTTTTTGCATGTGATGCTGTTACCCGTCAGGAAGGAGGACTCTGTACTCTCCGTTCACCACATTCCCGTCGCTCCTCTCCATCTGACCAAAGTTGGCCCCCGAGTAGTGGTCGTTCACGGCGTAGGCAAAGTTGTAGGGTCGCGGTGGGTATTGCTATGAGACGAAGTCATTATATACTCGTCAGAGACGGCACCTTACTTGCATAAAATTAAATGCTCACCTCTTCTTTGTGACCTCCACCACCACCCCCACCGTATCCGCCCCCACCCCCTCCACCCCCACTGTACCCCCCACTTCCTCCGCCGCCACCACCCCCTGAGGGACCCCCATAACCTGCAATACACAACAGTAAATATACACACATGTACATATGTGCACGTCCTTTGCAATGTTTGACTATTTTTGCAGTTGAACTCTTCTTGAGTCATCCAGCAGCGTCATTGCGCTTCTTGCGTGTATATCACAGATGAGTCACGCATGTATATTTTATTAATACGTGCTCTAATTCATGTTAGTTAAATTTAACTGATATAATTTTTATGTAATTCTGAATATTTCGAATTACTAATATGTTTGCAAGAATAATTAATTGCTGTTTAAATTAAAATTGTTTTGCTCTATATTATTCATATTTTAAGATAAACACATTAGACATTCGACCACTCGAGTTCTTACCTCCCGATGGCGCGCGTCCTCCACCACCGCCCCCACTGTACCCCCCACTTCCACCGCTGCCACCCCCACTGTATCCTCCTCCACCACCCCCTCCACTACCACCCCCACTGTACCCCCCACTTCCCCCTCCGCCCCCTCCACTGTACCCCCCACTACCACCGCCAGAGGGAGCTCCATACCCACCGCCCCCACCTCCACCGCCCCCTCTGGAAGATGGAGGCTCTGACTTGACAAGTACCAACATCCCAGCAACTAGAACAATCTGCAATATATTTACAAGAAGCAATGAATGTGTTGAGCACTTTTCCCACTTTTGTATTTATTGTAGGGTAGGGTGCGTGGTGAAGGAGAATCTAGTTTTACCTTGGTTAGCGACCTCATCCTGGCGTCCCGTTTACAACGTTTTAGATTGTAACAGCAGTGGCGTGTGTGTCTCTCTTCGACTTTGGTTGTTGTGGAGTGACTGAGTGAAGGACCCTCTCATCGTGGGCTTTTATACGACAAAAGCGCAGTTCAGCGTGACCCAGGCGGCGAGAGGAGACTGCAATTTCGAATGTGCTGCTGATACCATTTACTATTTGGCCACTACTCGCCACCATACTTGCTTATCCCACGAATTACCTCATTCGCCAACGTAGAGCAAACCACTCACCCTTTCGTCACCAAAACCATGAACAAATTCACTTGTTAAAGAAATATTCCTTCTTCTTATCATCACTTTTACAGTGCGGTGACGGTGCGAATGCAGCTTTTTTATACTGACAAGCATATCAGATCGGGTTTATTGTAATTTTTGGGACTTTTTTCAATTGCCCAAGTGTCCTTGACTGTTATGCAAGTTTATATGTAAATAAATGCGTTGATGATGAGATGAGCAACGGATGGGTGCGTCTGGTTTCTGATGGCGTCACAGTGATAAGTTGATCCATAAAACGAGTAAAAATTGTCAACCTCTGACCTTTCCAATTTATTTTTATCCGTCGGATAAATATGTCTTGAATAAATTGTGCAATTTTCCTCATCGTGGCTTTTTTCGCATTTCACTTCCCCTTTGATTCGAATCTTTGGGAAATAGAAATGGAAAGTGTCGCACTTTTTCTAAAATGTGCAACTAAGTCTGGTCACCACAGCAGATGGGATCATCATTAATTGGCTACCAATTAATCATAAAAGAGAAGACATGTGACGATCCCAAATTTTGCCTGCGTGGTGCTGCGTCAACTTGATTCCTTAGTTATGCAAATTATAATAGCCTCATACTTTCCCAGATGTTACCATTTCTCAAAAAATTTACAATGTGTCTCTCTCTCATTAGCAAATAAGTCATGTTAAGCAATTGATGCTCTTTCTGTAATTCTGGCTCAACATTGTGCTTCACGTATTTGTCAATGAGTTTAACTGTGGATGCAAAATTTGGTCAACCCGTGGCAGTTTGTGACGATGTGCGTCCGTCTCCGAAAATGTGATGATGATGACGACAACAATTAAACTATGTTAATAAATAGTAATTCCGCTGAGTTAGCTGTTAGCTTTCCCTGCCTGCATGTTGGCTGCATGGTCTCATCATCAGAGGGAGCAGAGGTCCGTGACCCTGACTATTTTTCATAATCCTTATTATTCCCTCTTATTAAAGCGGAACGACTCTCCTTTTAACTTTAACGCACTACAAAAACTATAACTCCTTTTACTTATTTGCTTTTCAGAAAATTGCAAAATGCACCACGAGACTGCAGTTCTGCTCGTTTTTGTGTTGGCCAAAAACTGAAATGGGAAATCAACTTGTGAAATGAGAGAGCTTTTATGTGCATTCTTTTACAAATTAAACGATGCAATTTTCATTTGATTTTACTACAAATACTTTGTTGTTGTTTTGCTGGTGTGTTAAAAATCTTGACGGGGAAGAATTATGGCTGCACATGATGCATCATGATACAAAAAAATAAAATGAAAAAAAAACAGAATACATTTCATTTTATATAAATAGTTTTCTATTTTAAAAGCAAAAAGTGATGTGCCGTTGTGCATTTTCAGCTCAATGAATGTGCAGCAGAGAGAGGTGACTATGTATCGAATATATGCCAATAAAAAATATTTTTACTTTTGCAGCCATTCAAGATTAAAGCACTATACATAAAACTGATTTTTTACGAATTTTAATGCATTATTATGTAATTTTTGTGTCAATTAGCAGTAAAATCTTGACACATTTATGCCCTAATCAAAGTCCTCAATCTATATCATGTCTCATAATGTAATATAATAGTGGCTGAATATGACATGCTTGAATGCTGTATGATGAAAAGTCATTGTTTTTAATTGGGTTTTTAAGTCCATGTCTTAAACAGTCAAAATTTTTCGTATAATTAAAGTTTGATTAATTTCCGACTTTAGACATTAAATTGTTTTTCCATTCATGGATTAAATAGTTTAGAAACTATTTATTATAACCCCAAATTTCCTACAATTCTGATTCTGATTCATAAATCATGAAATTAACCTGTGCAGTCCAAGATCGTGAGGAAAAGGGCTAGGCAAGTAGAATCAGTCCGAAGTAGTTGAGTGTAGAATTTACTTGGCAATTCAATATCGTCATCATCATCATTGTTAATATTGCTTATTTATTATTCGTATTGTTGTACTGCTGCTACTGATGGTGGTGCTGGTTTTGATTGGTGATGTGGTGGTGACCCATTAGCGTGGTTAACAATGCGTTGCTGCTGCGAATCTCGTTGCTTAAAATGTCTTTGCCCAAAACGTATTGAAAGCCAAGAAGCAATAAATGCAATAATGTTATTGTTTATATCAGGAAGATGTGCAAGTACAGCAATCTATTATGCTCGGTTGGTCCATATAATCTAGTTGGAACGATTCCGTGTCATTATGAAACCATTTGGTCGTCCGTGGACCGTGCAAGAATTATTGGCCAACAAATAAGTAAGAACATCAGAATTTAATAATAATTTGTCCAATTGATTCATTTCATCAAACGACGACGACGACGACGGGATGAACTTTGGACGAGATGGCGACTGAGGAGCAATAATAATGATTAGCTTAATTATTTATTATGCACTTTTTGCAACAACAATAATAATGCCGAGTTGCGGATCTCATCGTCGTTGTCGTCGTCGTCTGACCGACCGACCGACTGCAGCGGATTCAATCGCATTGTTTCCATTAAGACGTCGTTGTCTCCTGCTGATGCTGCTGTGTAGTCATTTGTATTGTTGAAATTAGCTCGGATGACACACACCGTAACGTTGGTGGCGAAATAATAGGAATGGAAATATACTTACTTACAAAAGAGACCTTTTCCGCTTTGTTGCATCCTTGTGTACATAAAAGATTCATCATATAAATAATTCATTCTATGTGCTTTTGTGTACCGAGTTGCATAACAGGTTGGTTAAACAGTACGAAAACGACCAAACTTATTACGCTTTGAATTACTGGCCATTTGGTTTGATTTAGTTTAGAATGGCTTTTTTGATGGGTGTGCGTCAAGTGGAGGCATTATACTTATTTTGTTTATGGCAAAAGTACAAGGATGAGAGAGATGCAACAACAATAATTATTTATGAATGAGAGCTCCTCTTCCCTTCCTCCAATTTCATACTTTGCCAATCTCTCCTATTTTTATGCTGAAAAATGAAACATTTTCGGATTTTTCTCTCACAATAATCATCCCATTGTTTCAATGGAGGTCAGAATTATTAATTATTGCGTGGTATGAAACGAACGCTTATTCAGTGTGAGTACGTTAAATACTTCAATGGACCGATACTCAAATTACATAGCAGTCAGACGCGGATATTTCATCACAGAAGCCGGATCAGGAGACGTAAATAAAATTTACTTTAAAGTTGTATAATCTACTAAATCAACCAATTTGTCGTTAAAATTCTAGATTAATTTCCTCAAGTTTGAATTTGGTTGATGCGATATTCTCAATGAACTAGTTTTTTTGGAGGATACAGATACGAAACTATTTATTACCAGTCAGGTACCAACAATACATAAAAATGTGTACAAGATATTATTGCTGTGATGTATTCACGGTTAATATTTTATACAAGGAAAATACTTGATTACTGATATTGCATGCCTTTCTTGCCACTTTTGCGCATAACTACCAGGGCAAAAAAATGAAGCGTGTCTTCTCCTATGCAATTAAATATCTCCCCAATGCCACCATCACAAATACGTTATTTTATTTGCGAACAGTTAGCGTTTCATTTCGAGGGCAGAAATAGCTTTATTACGACTTGAACTTCGACTTGTTTTTGCTATTTGTTAATAAAATAAAATGGCCCCTTCGCAGGATCCGGTGTCGACATCGGGCACAGGAGAGGCAACCAGCAGCATGGCCGGCGGAAGTCCACCGACAGAGAAAGAGTGGGAACTCATCCATAAGGTAACCTCCAACAAAGTCTGCTTAAATTCATCAAAAATGTGGTTTACTGACTTTGTCCCCTCCTCGTTCAGTTTAGATCAAGAGTTGAAGATGTGCTTGACACTGATGACAAGCGGTCCGCACACTTTCTCCTCCGATGGATCCGAGGTAAGTACATACATTAATATTTCTATATAAACCGTGTTCTTGGGCTACTTTGTGGTTAATAGGAAAGTATGTATATCATTTTTTCAGCAAGAGATGAAAATCTGGACAAGGCGGAAGCTATGTTGCGAAATGTTAGAGAGCTGTTCTATTATATGTCACAAGTTTATGTATTCTTTATTTTTAAACTTTATGAATTATTCAGTCCATGAAGTGGCGGAAGGAGAACGACATGGACAGCGTGTTAAACAAGCCCTTGGACCCCTTCATCAAGGATACGTACCCCTATTACACCGAAGGCCACGACTATGAAGGACATCCAGGTATTTAAGAACTTATCTAATTGAACTGGCGTCATCGAAAACTAATAAGCGATGGCATATTTTTTTGATTCCTTTTAGTACGCGAGGTGCATTCTGGGGCTTGGGATATGCGCAAAGCGATTGACGCAGGAAAGGAAACAGAATTTCAGGACTTTGTTAACCACTTTTTCGAAAGCATTATGGTCGCTATTCGAGAAAGTGGTAATTTGAAAGGGGATGGCGGTGGCAGCAGCGACTGGCCGCACACTCAGTTCATCTACATTTGTGACTGGGAAGACTACTCGTACGCTCAACTTATCAACTTGAAAGGTAGAAATCCATGAAAAGCCTCCAAACAGTTTCCAAATCAATAACGCACATATTTTCTATTTGCATACACATGTAGCTGTGCAAGCTCTTCTCAAGTTTGCTTCTCAGTACGAAGCTCACTATCCAGAAATCTTGTACAAGGTCTACTTCGTCAACTGTCCGGCAATCATGCCCCTCTTTTTGAAGCTCTTGAAACCACTCCTCGCACCAAAAACGTATAGCAAAATCCACATCTATGGGACGAATCGGGAAGAGTGGGAACCCATTTTGAGAGGCATGATGGATCCAGACAAGCTGTGGACTCGGCTCGGAGGCAACAGGGTCGTCCCACGGACCAAGTTTTAAATAATTATTAGACAAAAATTAACAAAATAAGGAAGGAATAAAAAAGTGCTCAATTTATTTACACAGCTTATTTTCGTGTGACAAGAAAAGTTTTTTTAAATTAATTTATGTGTCATAGTTGTAAACGTCGTCCCCCACGGTCATGATTCTCCTTCCGCCGTACAGGTGACCCAACTGGTCTTGGTCAATGTCAGCCCTGAAGGCTGGACCCCATTCCTCCTCCCCGCTGAAGCAGGTGATCTTTCCCAACGTCTTTGGCGCAATGATGGGCTTGAGGAGGGCCATGAAGAGGGGGAAGATTGCTGGGCAATTGATAAAGTAAACCTTGTGCAAGATTTCTGGGTAATGAGCTTCGTACGTGGCTGCCATTTTGAGCGTGTTTTGAAGTGCTTTCCAATGGATAAGCTGCGAGTAGGAGTATCCCTTCCAGTCCACGATGATGTTGCACAGCGTGTTCGGCCAGTCCTTGTGGTTCGTGTCGTTGTTGGACTCACGAATCATGCGCAGAATGTCCTCAAAAAATCGACAAATCTGTCCCTCCCACTGCGGCTCTCGCTCCGGATTCATGGCGCGGCGAACGTCCCAAGCTCCAAGTGGAATCTCAATCACTATTACACATGTACAAATCTTGTTAACCAACCAGGTTAGTTAGCATGTAATCCATGGATGTTGTAGATAACCTGGATGACCCGTCTTGTCCAAACCATCCACCCAGTATGGAAAGCTGGTAGCGAACCATGGATCATACGGGGTCGTCAAGATCTTATCCGCACCAGAAGTCTCGCGCCATTGGAGTGACTAAGAAATTTCGAGATGAAACGGCAGTCCGACATAACAGTGAATTTGACCAGCCAGATTATCGACTTACATTCTTTAGCATCTCCTCAGCCTTGTCCAAATTGTGGTCTCGAGCTGCGAAATGAAGTGAAATTTGGGTACTGGTCTTCTTGAAAAGTTAGTGCCTCTAGCTAGATTAGATAGTTATGTAAATGTACATACGTACCTCTGATCCAGCGGAGGAGAAACGGGTCACTTTTCTCTTCTTCGGACCTTAACGCGTCACCCATGTTTTCTCGAAACTGCGTGAGCACAACGTTGCAAATTACTCATTGAGGCCAAATATTTATTGTGAAAACGTTGCAAAATTAACCATCTTGATCAACTCCTTCTCCATGTCGCTGGGGGAAGCCATCCTATGTCCCACGTTGGGCAACAACGTCTTAAACTGATGATCCAAGGGGAAAGCAAGAAAGTATTTCAAACTGCGACTGGCTCCACGATAAAGAATCAAAGCGAAATGAGCACAGTATGAAAAACTGCGAGGAATGTGTATGCATTTGTACTCGGCCAATCAAGGGCAACGGGTCCAAGTGAAGCCAAATTGACATGTGTGCTGTACAAGTTTTTTACGCAAGTTTTTGTCCACTCAAAAAATTGACCCGTGCAGTGTTTCATGGTACCACTCGCAATTTCGAGTACAAATTGTGCTGGATAAAACAACTGGTTCTAGAGAAGCAATGTAATAAGATGTTGGTGAAAGAAACAGGTTGTTGCTTAAAGGACTGTGAATAAAAATCAAGTTTACTGGAATACTCAATTTGATGACGGTGTGCAATTTTCTTCCATGATTGAGTGGACAATTATGTGCATAATTTGCAAATGAACATTTTATTAACCTCACGTCAAAAATGACTGATTGTTTAAAACTTAAGTACAACGGCGTTTATTGCTGTGCAATACATACAAATCTTTAGTGAATATACACACAACGCCTGCATCGTATGGGTCGTTGCCTCAAAACACGACCAATTTATTATTACTTATTGACTGGAGTACTATTGCTCGACTTCACAGAAACAATAGGCTTAGTCATTATTTATGCTCATACATATGTCACCATCAGATTTGTAAAATTGTAAACCAAAGGAGTAAATACTTACTAATTTTGCATGGAAAAAGGAGAAGTATGAAATCGGATGTTGATGAAGAGGAACAGGATATATTAAATCGCCACACTCCACGTTGAGTACTTTTGTTTATTACAATTCTCAAAATAGTAAAATAACAAGTGTTCTTCGACTTGTTGTTTTATTGAATCTGCAATCCTGCCCAGTGATCTACGCAAGGACGTAAGCATTAGTCGTTTACACTACCATTAAAACTGGAATGGATTGGCTGATCAAGCAGGAAAAAATAAAATTACAACCGTATTGTTTATGTCTGCACAATGCATAAAATGCAAAATCAATCCAACAATCTGTGAGTGTACGTTGGGATATAAAGCATTCAAGAGTATTTTTGCCCAGCCGAATCAGTCAGCATTGAGAGGAGGATAGGCACACAGTTTTGCAAAAGTCTCAATCTGCCTCTCATCACTGCATAAAAATCATTGACGCTTCATTACTGATTTTTGTGCAAGGAAACAATTTTGACTCGCGACAGCAAGCGTGATTTCCGAACAATACCAACTCAAATAATGGCAGAGTTGACAAACGAGGAGGTGGAGCTGGTCGACCAGGTGCCGTGCTTGTTGTCCTTTCTACACAAATTATCCCCATTGTACAATCATTTTTGTCATATTTTACAACGCTGTTCGGTTTTGCTCACACTAGTTCCGGAAGCGTTTTGACGACAACGTTTTGAATGACGATGAGCATCGCAGCGACCAATTTCTGATCCGATGGGTACGAGCTCGAAACGGGAATCTGGACGCTGCAGAGACAATGTTACAAGAAGTGAGTTAGTTACGTAACTGTTTTTTTTTACATTCGTTCGACCTACATACATATGCAAGTATCTAAGCAGTTGTGGCCGTAATGCTGCATTCACGGAACCGTGGGGACAATAATATTGTAAGATAGGAAGAGGAGGAACTTAAGAGCATTGTAAAATCCACATTTCTGTGGGGACATTGGGTACAATGGTGCCGCAGCCTCCGTGCATTCTCTCATTCTTAACGGGGCGTAATAGTTTGCTCTGGCCGCTCTATCAGCCAATACAGTCTCTCGCTCAATATTTCTCCCGTATGTTACCCCATGCATTATTTTTTGCACAGGTTTTTGATCTTGTAATTCGAAAACCGAGATTAAATGTACACTCAAAAATGTGAAATATGTTGGATTATAACTAGCAGTTGTTGCACAACAAGGGAGCATGCCCTTTAAGGAATTGATATGCTATTTGTATTTATATTAATCATCGAATCTCGAGGAAAGCAAAATTTAGACGAAACTTGACATTCGTCGATTAATATAAATACAAGTAGCATATCAATTCCTTAAAGGGCATGCTCCCTTGTTGTGCAACAACTGCTAGTTATAATCCAACATATTTCACATTTTTGAGTGTACATTTAATCTCGGTTTTCGAACTACAAGATAAACACTTTGCAATTTTTCCTGATTCGTCTCAACTCGTCATAGAGTATGTGTGGCGGGAAGCCACCACCACACATACTCTTCCCATTGGAACCCACTAAAAACATAAACAACTCAAGATGATATTTGCAGTTTTTTGCAAAAAATTCAAAAATTCCCACCAAAACTCGTGAACTTTTTACCCCACCGAGTTCATCAGTTTCGCCACTATGTGATTTATGAGGATTAGAATAACATAAAATATTGTCAACTCTTAATGTGACTCTGAGCCTGGGCTGCATCGTCATCATCATGGTCTTTTTTTGGGCACTGGAGATTTTCCTCTCGTGGGGTGTTACGTCTTATAAAAGTTGTTAGCTCATGCACTAGAGATGGGTTGTTAAGTTGTTATTCATAAAATATTTAACAAAGGACTTTCCTCATTCGATCTGTTTTTTACCATGTGCAAACACGTGTCGTATTGATGCTGATTAAGTAAGTGATGGGAGATGCCAAATCTCACTACACTGGACGATGGCTATTGCGTCCCATTAAAAGTCGGCATGCAAGTATTGCCACCTCAAAATGACAAAGAGGAGGAAAACATGACTAAAATTGATATATATCAATCGCTTGTAATCACCTTATGCAAATTATTGTGTAAAAAAAGTATGCATGTCATTGCATGATTTGGTATTAAATTTATACAATTTTCTATTATGCAGTCACTTCGCGTATTACATAAGTCCAGCATCGCAGTCAATTGCTTTTATTAAATTAATGAAAAACTTGTGTTGACACATATTTGCAGTCATTTCGATGGCGTAAAGAACATGACCTCTCGTCCGCTGTGAGACAAGAGTTTCCTCCAATTCTCCACCAGCTGGCCCCGTATCACATTGGAAGGAGAGACCGCCAGGGTCGTCTCGGTAAAGTCCCCTCCTCCCACAAATTTCAAATCCTAAATTCACAGTAATGGTAACGTGTAGTCTGTTTGATTTGGTGGCAGTGGTGGAAGTGGACTTTGGAAAATGGGACATTCGGAAGATCGTCTCGACGCTGGGCGAAACGGAATTTTTCAACTACACGAATAAATTTTTCGAAGAAATAATGCTCGAAATTGCAAAGTGCAGGATGGGCGAAAAATCAATGGCAAAAACGCAGATCACTGTGTTTATAGATTTCTCAGGCTACTCTTACTCGCAGCTACTCAACGTTCGAGGCGTCCAAAGCACCATAAACATGGCTGGAAAATATGAGGCACACTATCCAGAAATTTTGGCAGTGGGTGTAATTATAAATGCCCCGACAGTATTTTCCATGTTCTACTCGCTTGTGAAGCCCCTTTTGCCGGTGGAGACGGTGGCCAAGCTCCAAATTTATGGGTCTGATCGATCCACGTGGGAACCCGTGGTGGACGCTCTGGTGGAGAAGGATCAAGTGGGGGTCGGCTACGGGGGCACGGCAACTAGACCACCTCCTCAGACACCCACAACTGCTGAGTCAACAACACCGACACAATGAGGCTAATTAACGTATAAATGGTCAAGAAATTCGGTCTACCTCTAATTTATTCCATGTAAACATGTTCAATAAAAGCAAGTATTATGTATGTAATGTGATTTCGTGAATACTATGCTAATTAATCATCTCTCATTTTTGGATGATGAGAGCACTAATGTCATCCTCACTGATCCCCTTGGCTTCCTTAATTTTCTTCAGCTCATCCTCCGAGATTTGCGCCCCTTCTCGCAACTCGGTCTTGATCTGGTCACGATCCACGATTTTGAGTATCGCCGGCTCCCACTCCTTTCGGTTCGTCCCAAACACCTGAATCTTGCTCACGGTTCGCTCCGCCAGAACTTTGCGCATCAGTGCCCACAAAAGTTGGAAAACGGAGGTCGTGTTGATGAAAATACACTGGGCCAAGATTTCCGGATAATGTGCTTCGTACACTGCTCCCATTTTTATTACAGTTTGAGCAGCTGGTCAATGCAAAAGAACAAATGGTAGTAAGCTCATAAGCGACTCGGAGTTTGTTTTTTAAGCAAAGTTGCGTACCCTTGATATTGGTGAACTGCTTGAAGGAGTAGCCATCCCAGTCGACGAGGCATGTGAATTGGGTGTGCGGGTGGGAGGCTGGGCGTCCCGCGGACACCGAGCTTTCCTTGATCCCCTTCGCAATGCTTTCGAAGAAAAAGTTGATGTAGCCCACGAGGAGCTCCACCTTCCCGTCGTCAACTGCCATCCGGGCGTCCCACTTCCCAAGCGGAAGGACCATCACTGCGCAAGCCAGAGTATACACAATTCCCCTTTGCTCATAGCTATCCTTTATTAAGCTCAACCGATTTTCGAATGAGATTCCATTTATCAGTTGATAAGACGGACTTACGGACACGCCCCTCCTTATCCCTGCCGGAGATGTCGAAGGGGTAGTTGGAGGAAAAGTAAGAGTCCACTGGGCGAGAGAGGGTTAGGTCCACTTTATTTTCTGCTCGCCACTTCATCGACTGCATGAAAGAGAAAGTCGCAGTATTAGTCTAATCCAAAGGGCTAAAATGATTATTCGTAATAAGCAAATAATTTCACATTTCTCAGCATGGCTTCTGCCTTGTCCAAGTTGAGTTCGCGTGCTGCAAGGTAATCACCTTTTATGTTCACTAATTTAGCACGTGAAAGTGTAGCAGAACTTACCTCGAAGCCATCGAAGGAGGAACCAGTCATCTTTCTGCAACTCTGGAGTCAGAACGTCCTCCACTCGACCCCTGAACTTTTAATGGTCACACACAAATATTGAGTTAAACGTTGATAAATTACTTAAGCTGAGGAAAAATCAGTTGCTTACTTTTTGGATTGCAATTTTCTCTTCTGGAGTGGGGAGCGACATTTCTAATTAATGTATTCGGGTATATCTCATACAAATATTTCGATGAATTTGTGATCAGACATACAGTGACCCAATTTCGTTGGACCATGATCGTTTAAATAGTTTTGACATATTCAAACAGGGAAATTATGCGATATGAAATTATCTCTCAAAAAAATGGGACCCAGTCTATGTAGCCAGACTGAGGTCTTCCAGACGAATTGATTCCCATTCATAAAACTTGTCACGAAATAATCTTTTTCCAAAAAAATGTGCTGTTTGGCTGATACCAGTAATTAAAATAATTGAGCAGCCGACAGGATGTTCACGCAATTTAACATCAGCGTTTTTCTCTTTATTTCAATTTTGGATTCATTTTTATACCAAATTTGTGTCCTCAACGATTAAACAATGTTATGAATTGGTCTACGCATGCAAATATCTAGTTCTCAAGTTGCATATATTTTGATACCAAAATAAAAATCCATTTGCAATATTCATCATCACAATTTATGAAATAATTCTGATCTTTATTGAATTACAAACTGGATAAAATATAACATTTACAAATTACTATCTACATAAATACATACATGGATTAGTTGTTTGGTCTCATTTATTTATCACCCTGTCCGTACGAAGACCTCCGTATTGGACTCCTATCTGCTCCGGATCCACGTGCTCTCTCACGGCAGATTCCCACTCGTTGTTCTTCGAGCCAGAGAAGATTTCAAGCTTTCCCAATGTTTTTGGCGCAAGGATCTGTTTGATAAAGCCCATCAACAGGGGAAATATTGATGGACAATTGATGAATAAGCCCTTGAATAGAATTTCTGGGTAATGAGCTTCATATTTGCTCGCAATGGTTAGCAAATTCTGAAGAGCTGCAAAATAATGCAGAGGGAAAAATATTAACACTCAAAGAATTTCATGAAAAAATATCCACCAGTGATGAAACTGGACGTTAAGTACCTTTCCAATTTAGGAGTTGACTGTAAGAGTAGCCCTCCCAGTTTACGACCCCGAAAACTTGGGCGGACGGCCACTCCCCTCTCGACGCCTTCTCCTCATTCAACTCTCGAATTCGAGCCATCACCTTTTCAAAGAGTTGCGTCGTGTACAAACCAAATTTCTTCTCCCCATCGTCAACGAGAAAGGCTTTCCGGATATCCCAAGACCCAAGCGGCACTTCGATCACTGATTTAAAACTATTTTAAGCCACACCCCAAGTAGTTAAACGTTGCGAGATTCATACCGACGTGGCCATCTTTGCTCGTGCCTGACACCCAGTACGGAAATAGTTCGAAGAAGGATACGGAATCATGACTTTCAGTATCCAGAACATTGTCAACATCATGTTCTTCTCTCCATATCAGATGCTGTGTAATGAACAAGATGAGACATTGTCGAGCAAGTCGAGATTTAGATAAATAGGAAGAGTAAAAATAATGTATCAATCACACATTTCTTAGAAGGTCTTCAGCCCTATCCAAATTGTGATCTCGAGCTACACACGCCGTATAAAATGGAAAGTTAAACCATGCACAAAACAAATTTTCATGTTGTAAAACAGGTAAATATTTTTTACCACGAATCCATCGGAGCAAAAAACTTTCACTTTGAGAATCTGGCGTGGTTAGAACATCCTTCAATCTTTCTCGTAGCTATAATATTTCACAAATCATGTATGGAAATATGTACACACGAATAGTCGAAGGGTGTTTTCTGCAGGGAGTTAATGTACCTCCATAATCTGGTGAACTTCTTCTTTGGAGGGAGCAGCCATTCTTCTACCAAAACTCAAAATAGATACTTCACTCAAGTCAAGTCAATATGGATTAAAGGTTTTCCAGATAAAGATTTTTTAGTCGATCGTCCAACCCTTTGTTTGTCTTACACGGCTTGACTTCAACTGGATCTAGATTGGGTGCATGAAGTGCATTATATGTGCACTGCACATTTGTATATGTAACAACAAGTCGCATTCGCATGCAGATGGACATGAATGATCTACTCCCATGGTTCATTAATTAACCACCTATAATTTTCATGCACCCAATGGAAAGATCAATGTGCGTATCATGAGGAATGTACTTATCGCTGTTTCAGGTTTGTGTACCTCGCTTTCACGAGAACCACTGCATGTCATGGAATTGTCAGAGTTGGTGTTGTTGTTACCGGACTTTAACGTGATTGGTGTACAAGGACATCAACTGGCGCAGCAAATATTTGGCGTATGGCAACATCAAGGTTAGTTAAATGTTTATTGACACGTGTTGTCCGAATCTCTGCCTGTAAGTCTTGTTTATAAGCATATGTAGCATATCTCTAATGCTGGACAATGGACATTCATAATAAAACCTATGCACCCAGTCCAGCAGAATAAAGGATGATCTGAGATTCTGAGATGATGCTCCTCATACAGTGTCATACACGCGTCAATTGATTGTCTTTTTTCATGATGCATATCATTTGCATCGGAAATAATGCGTATTCATGAATGTTTTATAAGCATTAACAAGTGTCAAATAATGCGTATTTAATAATGTATATTAAATTCAGTAACTTTATTCACGATAAAAATGAAACCCGACACAATGTATAAAACGGTACGCCGCTTAATTTTTTGACTTGTCTGCAATTGTGTACTTTCCGTAGCTTTTATTAGGATCGTAGGGTTCCCACCGTGAAGCAGGGAAAATGTGCTTATTCCGTTCAAGCCTATAAGTTATTAAGTACATGCCAACATTAGTTAGCAATTAGCATTATCATTTACTGAACAATTTCCCCATCAGTAATTTAAACTATAAGAAGAAACAGCCATATTATTACCATGTACGAAGTAAAACTTTTCCAGCGTGCGAGTCTTCCTTCTTTAGATGCGTCCTGAGTTACTCTAATGTCATCGAGGGCATGGAAGGCAAATAGAGGACCACTCTTCCCCCGTGCTTTGGTAACGATAAGATCGTAAAATGAGTAGTGATGTGGTAGAATCAAGTCTTCTTTCACAAATCTTTCGCGTGCTCATTCAAATACATAAGATATGACAATAAAGAAAATATGTAAATTCTTGTAGTATTATCTTTATGATTTGACATACTCATAAAATCTTCATTCTCGCCAAATGTGACATTTTTTTCGCCAAAAGGTACTTTGAAACCCGTGTTCTAAAAATGCCGTAAAGTGGGTGAAATTTTTTATTCGCCAAACGGGATTTTTATTTGGCGAATTTTTTTAGCCAAAAGGGTTTTCGCCAGACTGTCCGACTTCCCCAGGAACACGTATTCCATTGTTGTTGCATGAGGAACACGACCAGGAACACGTGTTCCATTGTTGTTCCATGAGGAACACGACCAGGAACACCTGCTCCATTGTTGTTCCATGAGGAACACGACCCGGAACACGTGTTCGAAGGTGTTCCAAGTTTGTTCCTTGAGGAACACGTGAGGCACACCGCGGAATACATGAGGAAATCGAGGAACAAGACCCGGAACACGTGTTCCGAGGTGTTCCAAGCTTGTTCCTTGAGGAACACATGAGGAACACCGAGGAACACGACCCGGAACACGTGTTCGAAGGGGTTCCAAGCTGGTTCCTTGAGGAACACATGAGGAACACTGAAGAACAGATGAGGAACATCGAGGAACACGACCCGGAACACGTGTTCCAAGGTGTTCCAAGCTGGTTCCTTGAGGAACACATGAGGAACACTGAAGAAAGCATGAGGAACATCGAAGAACACGACTCGCAACACGTGATCCAAGGTGTTCCAAGCTTGTTCCTTGAGGAACACATGAGGAACACCGAGGAACACATGAGGAACATCGAGGAACACGACCCGGAACACGTGTTCCAAGGTGTTGCAAGCTTGTTCCTTGAGGAACACATGAGGAACACCGCGGAACACATGCGGAACATCGAGGAACACGACCCGGAACACGTGTTCCAAGGTGTTGCAAGCTTGTTCCTTGAGGAACACAGGAGGAACACCGAGGAACACATGAGGAACACCGAGGAACACATGAGGAACATCGAGGAACACGACCCGGAACACGTGTTCCAAGGTGTTCCAAGCTTGTTCCTTGAGGAACACATGAGGAACACCGCGGAACACATGAGGAACATCGAGGAACACGACCCGGAACACGTGTTCCAAGGTGTTCCAAGCTTGTTCCTTGAGGAACACATGAGGACCACCGAGGAACACATGAGGAACACCGAGGAACACATGAGGAACATCGAGGAACACGACCCGGAACACGTGTTCCAAGGTGTTCCAAGCTTGTTCCTTGAGGAACACATGAGGAACACCGCGGAACACATGAGCAACATCGAGGAACAAGACCCGGAACATGTGTTCCAAGCTTGTTCCTTGAGGAACACATGAGGAACACCGCGGAACACATGAGGAACACCGCGGAACACATGAGGAACATCGAGGAACACGACCCTTAACATGTGGTCCAATGTGTTCCAAGCTTGTTCCTTGAGGAACACATGAGGAACACCGCGGAACACATGAGCAACATCGAGGAACAAGACCCGGAACATGTGTTCCAAGCTTGTTCCTTGAGGAACACATGAGGAACACCGCGGAACACATGAGGAAAATCGAGGAACAAGACCCGGAACACGTTTTCCAAGGTGTTCCAAGCTTGTTCCTTGAGGATCACATGAGGAACACCGCGGAACACATGAGGAACAACGAGGAACACGACCCGGAACACGTGTTCCAAGGTGTTGCAAGCTTGTTCCTTGAGGAACACAGGAGGAACACCGAGGAACACATGAGGAACACCGAGGAACACATGAGGAACATCGAGGAACACGACCCGGAACACGTGTTCCAAGGTGTTCCAAGCTTGTTCCTTGAGGAACACATGAGGAACACCGCGGAACACATGAGGAACATCGAGGAACACGACCCGGAACACGTGTTCCAAGGTGTTCCAAGCTTGTTCCTTGAGGAACACATGAGGACCACCGAGGAACACATGAGGAACACCGAGGAACACATGAGGAACATCGAGGAACACGACCCGGAACACGTGTTCCAAGGTGTTCCAAGCTTGTTCCTTGAGGAACACATGAGGAACACCGCGGAACACATGAGCAACATCGAGGAACAAGACCCGGAACATGTGTTCCAAGCTTGTTCCTTGAGGAACACATGAGGAACACCGCGGAACACATGAGGAACACCGCGGAACACATGAGGAACATCGAGGAACACGACCCTTAACATGTGGTCCAATGTGTTCCAAGCTTGTTCCTTGAGGAACACATGAGGAACACCGCGGAACACATGAGCAACATCGAGGAACAAGACCCGGAACATGTGTTCCAAGCTTGTTCCTTGAGGAACACATGAGGAACACCGCGGAACACATGAGGAACATCGAGGAACAAGACCCGGAACACGTGTTCCAAGGTGTTCCAAGCTTGTTCCTTGAGGAACACATGAGGAACACCGCGGAACACATGAGGAACATCGAGGAACATGACCCGGAACACGTGTTCCAAGGTGTTCCAAACTTGTTCCTTGAGGAACACATGAGGAACACCGCGGAACACATGAGGAACATCGAGGAACAAGACCCGGAACACGTGTTCCAAGGTGTTCCAAGCTTGTTCCTTGAGGATCACATGAGGAACACCGCGGAACACATGAGGAACATCGAGGAACACGACCCGGAACACGTGTTCCAAGGTGTTCCAAGCTTGTTCCTTGAGGAACACATGAGCAACACCGCGGAACACATGAGGAACATCGAGGAACACGACCCGGAACACGTGTTCCAAGGTGTTCCAAGCTTGTTCCTTGAGGAACACATGAGGAACACCGAGGAACACATGAGGAACACCGAGGAACACATGAGGAACATCGAGGAACACGACCCGGAACACGTGTTCCAAGGTGTTCCAAGCTTGTTCCTTGAGGATCACATGAGGAACACCGCGGAACACATGAGGAACACCGCGGAACACATGAGGAACAACGAGGAACACGACCCGGAACACGTGTTCCAAGGTGTTCCAAGCTTGTTCCTTGAGGAACACATGAGGAGCACCGAGGAACAGATGAGGAACATCGAGGAACACGACCAAGTACACGTGTTCCAAGGTGTTCCAAGCTTGTTCCTTGAGGAACACATGAGGAACACCGAGGAACACGAGGAACACGACCCGGAACACGTGTTCCAAGGTGTTCCAAGCTTGTTCCTTGAGGAACAAATGAGGAACACCGAGGAACACATGAGGAACATCGAGGAACACGACCCGGAACACGTGTTCCAAGGTGTTCCAAGCTTGTTCCTTGAGGAACACATGAGGAACACCGAGGAACACATGAGGAACCCCGAGGAACACATGAGGAACATCGAGGAACACGACCCGGAACACGTGTTCCAAGGTGTTCCAAGCTTGTTCCTTCTTTAGATGCGTCCTGAGTTACTCTAATGTCATCGAGGGCATGGAAGGCAAATAGAGGACCACTCTTCCCCCGTGCTTTGGTAACGATAAGATCGTAAAATGAGTAGTGATGTGGTAGAATCAAGTCTTCTTTCACAAATCTTTCGCGTGCTCATTCAAATACATAAGATATGACAATAAAGAAAATATGTAAATTCTTGTAGTATTATCTTTATGATTTGAGATACTCATAAAATCTTCATTCTCGCCAAATGTGACAGTTTTTTCGCCAAAAGGTACTTTGAAACCCGTGTTCTAAAAATGCCGTAAAGTGGGTGAAAGTTTTTATTCGCCAAACGGGATTTTTATTTGGCGAATTTTTTTAGCCAAAAGGGTTTTCGCCAGACTGTCCGACTTCCCCAGGAACACGTATTCCATTGTTGTTGCATGAGGAACACGACCAGGAACACGTGTTCCATTGTTGTTCCATGAGGAACACGACCAGGAACACCTGCTCCATTGTTGTTCCATGAGGAACACGACCCGGAACACGTGTTCGAAGGTGTTCCAAGTTTGTTCCTTGAGGAACACGTGAGGCACACCGCGGAATACATGAGGAAATCGAGGAACAAGACCCGGAACACGTGTTCCGAGGTGTTCCAAGCTTGTTCCTTGAGGAACACATGAGGAACACTGAAGAAAGCATGAGGAACATCGAAGAACACGACCCGGAACACGTGTTCCAAGGTGTTCCAAGCTGGTTCCTTGAGGAACACATGAGGAACACTGAAGAAAGCATGAGGAACATCGAAGAACACGACTCGCAACACGTGATCCAAGGTGTTCCAAGCTTGTTCCTTGAGGAACACATGAGGAACACCGAGGAACACATGAGGAACATCGAGGAACACGACCCGGAACACGTGTTCCAAGGTGTTGCAAGCTTGTTCCTTGAGGAACACATGAGGAACACCGAGGAACACATGAGGAACATCGAGGAACACGACCCGGAACACGTGTTCCAAGGTGTTCAAAGCTTGTTCCTTGAGGAACACAGGAGGAACACCGAGGAACATGACCCGGAACACGTGTTCCACGGTGTTCCAAACTTGTTCCTTGAGGAACACATGAGGAACACCGCGGAACACATGAGGAACATCGAGGAACACGACCCGGAACACGTGTTCCAAGGTGTTCCAAGCTTGTTCCTTGAGGAACACATGAGCAACACCGAGGAACACATGAGGAACATCGAGGAACACGACCCGGAACACGTGTTCCAAGGTGTTCCAAGCTTGTTCCTTGAGGAACACATGAGGAACACCGAGGAACACATGAGGAACACCGAGGAACACATGAGGAACATCGAGGAACACGACCCGGAACACGTGTTCCAAGGTGTTCCAAGCTTGTTCCTTGAGGATCACATGAGGAACACCGCGGAACACATGAGGAACACCGCGGAACACATGAGGAACAACGAGGAACACGACCCGGAACACGTGTTCCAAGGTGTTCCAAGCTTGTTCCTTGAGGAACACATGAGGAGCACCGAGGAACAGATGAGGAACATCGAGGAACACGACCAAGTACACGTGTTCCAAGGTGTTCCAAGCTTGTTCCTTGAGGAACACATGAGGAACACCGAGGAACACGAGGAACACGACCCGGAACACGTGTTCCAAGGTGTTCCAAGCTTGTTCCTTGAGGAACAAATGAGGAACACCGAGGAACACATGAGGAACATCGAGGAACACGACCCGGAACACGTGTTAAAAGGTGTTCCAAGCTTGTTCCTTGAGGAACACATGAGGAACACCGAGGAACACATGAGGAACCCCGAGGAACACATGAGGAACATCGAGGAACACGACCCGGAACACGTGTTCCAAGGTGTTCCAAGCTTGTTCCTTCTTTAGATGCGTCCTGAGTTACTCTAATGTCATCGAGGGCATGGAAGGCAAATAGAGGACCACTCTTCCCCCGTGCTTTGGTAACGATAAGATCGTAAAATGAGTAGTGATGTGGTAGAATCAAGTCTTCTTTCACAAATCTTTCGCGTGCTCATTCAAATACATAAGATATGACAATAAAGAAAATATGTAAATTCTTGTAGTATTATCTTTATGATTGAGATACTCATAAAATCTTCATTCTCGCCAAATGTGACAGTTTTTTCGCCAAAAGGTACTTTGAAACCCGTGTTCTAAAAATGCCGTAAAGTGGGTGAAATTTTTTATTCGCCAAACGGGATTTTTATTTGGCGAATTTTTTTAGCCAAAAGGGTTTTCGCCAGACTGTCCGACTTCCCCAGGAACACGTATTCCATTGTTGTTGCATGAGGAACACGACCAGGAACACGTGTTCCATTGTTGTTCCATGAGGAACACGACCAGGAACACGTGTTCCATTGTTGTTCCATGAGGAACACGACCCGGAACACGTGTTCGAAGGTGTTCCAAGTTTGTTCCTTGAGGAACACGTGAGGCACACCGCGGAATACATGAGGAAATCGAGGAACAAGACCCGGAACACGTGTTCCGAGGTGTTCCAAGCTTGTTCCTTGAGGAACACATGAGGAACACCGAGGAAAGCATGAGGAACATCGAAGAACACGACCCGGAACACGTGTTCCAAGGTGTTCCAAGCTGGTTCCTTGAGGAACACATGAGGAACACTGAAGAAAGCATGAGGAACATCGAAGAACACGACTCGCAACACGTGATCCAAGGTGTTCCAAGCTTGTTCCTTGAGGAACACATGAGGAACACCGAGGAACACATGAGGAACATCGAGGAACACGACCCGGAACACGTGTTCCAAGGTGTTGCAAGCTTGTTCCTTGAGGAACACATGAGGAACACCGAGGAACACATGAGGAACATCGAGGAACACGACCCGGAACACGTGTTCCAAGGTGTTCAAAGCTTGTTCCTTGAGGAACACAGGAGGAACACCGAGGAACACATGAGGAACACCGAGGAACACATGAGGAACATCGAGGAACACGACCCGGAACACGTGTTCCAAGGTGTTCCAAGCTTGTTCCTTGAGGAACACATGAGGACCACCGAGGAACACATGAGGAACACCGAGGAACACATGAGGAACATCGAGGAACACGACCCGGAACACGTGTTCCAAGGTGTTCCAAGCTTGTTCCTTGAGGAACACATGAGGAACACCGCGGAACACATGAGCAACATCGAGGAACAAGACCCGGAACATGTGTTCCAAGCTTGTTCCTTGAGGAACACATGAGGAACACCGCGGAACACATGAGGAACACCGCGGAACACATGAGGAACATCGAGGAACACGACCCTTAACATGTGGTCCAATGTGTTCCAAGCTTGTTCCTTGAGGAACACATGAGGAACACCGCGGAACACATGAGCAACATCGAGGAACAAGACCCGGAACATGTGTTCCAAGCTTGTTCCTTGAGGAACACATGAGGAACACCGCGGAACACATGAGGAAAATCGAGGAACAAGACCCGGAACACGTTTTCCAAGGTGTTCCAAGCTTGTTCCTTGAGGATCACATGAGGAACACCGCGGAACACATGAGGAACACCGCGGAACACATGAGGAACAACGAGGAACACGACCCGGAACACGTGTTCCAAGGTGTTCCAAGCTTGTTCCTTGAGGAACACATGAGGAGCACCGAGGAACACATGAGGAACATCGAGGAACACGACCAAGTACACGTGTTCCAAGGTGTTCCAAGCTTGTTCCTTGAGGAACACATGAGGAACACCGAGGAACACGAGGAACACGACCCGGAACACGTGTTCCAAGGTGTTCTAAGCTTGTTCCTTGAGGAACACATGGGGAACACCGAGGAACACATGAGGAACACCGAGGAACACATGAGGAACATCGAGGAACACGACCCGGAACACGTGTTCCAAGGTGTTCCAAGCTTGTTCCTTCTTTAGATGCGTCCTGAGTTACTCTAATGTCATCGAGGGCATGGAAGGCAAATAGAGGACCACTCTTCCCCCGTGCTTTGGTAACGATAAGATCGTAAAATGAGTAGTGATGTGGTAGAATCAAGTCTTCTTTCACAATCTTTCGCGTGCTCATTCAAATACATAAGATATGACAATAAAGAAAATATGTAAATCTTGTAGTATTATCTTTATGATTTGACATACTCATAAAATCTTCATTCTCGCCAATGTGACATTTTTTTCGCCAAAAGGTACTTTGAAACCCGTGTTCTAAAAATGCCGTAAAGTGGGTGAAATTTTTTATTCGCCAAACGGGATTTTTATTTGGCGAATTTTTTTAGCCAAAAGGGTTTTCGCCAGACTGTCCGACTTCCCCAGGAACACGTATTCCATTGTTGTTGCATGAGGAACACGACCAGGAACACGTGTTCCATTGTTGTTCCATGAGGAACACGACCAGGAACACGTGCTCCATTGTTGTTCCATGAGGAACACGACCCGGAACACGTGTTCGAAGGTGTTCCAAGTTTGTTCCTTGAGGAACACGTGAGGCACACCGCGGAATACATGAGGAAATCGACGAACAAGACCCGGAACACGTGTTCCGAGGTGTTCCAAGCTTGTTCCTTGAGGAACACATGAGGAACACCGAGGAACACGACCCGGAACACGTGTTCGAAGGGGTTCCAAGCTGGTTCCTTGAGGAACACATGAGGAACACTGAAGAACAGATGAGGAACATCGAGGAACACGACCCGGAACACTGTTCCAAGGTGTTCCAAGCTGGTTCCTTGAGGAACACATGAGGAACACTGAAGAAAGCATGAGGAACATCGAAGAACACGACTCGCAACACGTGATCCAAGGTGTTCCAAGCTTGTTCCTTGAGGAACACATGAGGAACACCGAGGAACACATGAGGAACATCGAGGAACAAGACCCGGAACACGTGTTCCAAGGTGTTCCAAGCTTGTTCCTTGAGGAACACATGAGGAACACCGCGGAACACATGAGCAACATCGAGGAACAAGACCCGGAACATGTGTTCCAAGCTTGTTCCTTGAGGAACACATGAGGAACACCGCGGAACACATGAGGAACACCGCGGAACACATGAGAACATCGAGGAACACGACCTTAACATGTGGTCCAATGTGTTCCAAGCTTGTTCCTTGAGGAACACATGAGGAACACCGCGGAACACATGAGCAACATCGAGAACAAGACCCGGAACATGTGTTCCAAGCTTGTTCCTTGAGGAACACATGAGGAACACCGCGGAACACATGAGGAAAATCGAGGAACAAGACCGGAACACGTTTTCCAAGGTGTTCCAAGCTTGTTCCTTGAGGATCACATGAGGAACACCGGCGGAACACATGAGGAACACCCGCGGAACACATGAGGAACAACGAGGAACACGACCCGGAACACGTGTTCCAATGTGTTCCAAGCTTGTTCCTTGAGGAACACATGAGGAGCACCGAGGAACACATGAGGAACATCGAGGAAACACGACCAAGTACACGTGTTCCAAGGTGTTCCAAGTTGTTCCTTGAGGAACACATGAGGAACACCGAGGAACACGAGGAACACGACCGGAACATGTTCCAAGTGTTCCAAGCTTGTTCCTTGAGGAACACATGAGGAGCACCGAGGAACAGATGAGGAACATCGAGGAACAAACGACCAAGTACAACGTGTTCCAAGGTGTTCCAAGCTTGTCCTTAGGAACGACATAGAGACACGAGGAACACAGGAAACAGACCGAACACGTTTCACAGGTTTCAAGCTTGTTCCTTGAAGGAAACAAACTGGGAAGCACCGAGAACACAGAGGAACACCGAAACACGAGAACACGACCCGAACACGTGTCCAAGTGTCCAAGCTTGTCCTTGAGGACACATGAGGACACCGAGAACAGATAGCGAACCAACGAGGAACACGACAAGTACACGTGTTCCCAAGGTTTCATTACTTGTTCCTTGAAACACATGAAGGAAACCGGAGAACACGCAGAACACGACCCGGAATCGGTTCCAAGGTGTTCCAAGCTGTCCTGAGGAACAAATGGGAACACCGAGAACACATAGGAACACCGAGAACACAGGAACACGACCGAACACGTTGCCAAGGTGTTTCCAATGCTTTCCTTGAGAACAATGAGGAACACCGAGGAACACATGAGGAACAATCGAGGAACACACCCGGACACGTAAGGTGTGCAAGCTTTTCCTTGAGAACAGAATGAGAACCCGAGAACACAAGGAGGAACTCCCGAGGAATCACATGAAGGAAACATGCGAGGACACACCCGGAACACTGTTCCAAGTGTTCCAAGGCTGTTTCTCTTAGATGCGTCCTGAGTACTCCTAAGTCATGAGGCATGGAGCAAAAGAGAATCCAGCACTCTTCCCCCGTGCTTTGTAACGATAAGACGTAAAATGAGTATATGGGTAAAAAATGTCCAAGGTCTTCCCCGTTTTTTTGTTCAAAAAAGCAAAAACATTTTCCCTTTTTTTTTCCGCCCGGGGGTGCCCCCCCCTTCATTCAACATACAATAATATATGACAATAAAGAAAATATTAAATCTGTAGTATTACTATTGATTTGACATACCTTAAAATCTTCATTCTCGCCAAATGGTGACATTTTTCGCAACACAAGGTACGTTGAAACCGTGTTCGCTATAAAATGGCCGTAAAAGTGGTGAAATTTATGCGCCAAAGGGATTTTATTGCGAATTTTTAGCCAAAAGTGTTTTCGCAAGAACTGTCCGAACTCCTCCAGGAACCCGATTCCATGCTGTTGCATGAGGAACACGACCAGAACACGTTCCATTGTGTTCCATGAGGAACACGACAGGAACACCTGCTCGCATTGTGTTCCATGAGGAACACACCCGGAACACGTTTCGAAAGATGTTCAATTTTGTTCCTTTAGGAACACGTGAGTCACACGCCGGATAACAGAGGAAATCGAGAACAAAGACCCGGACACGTTCCGAAGTGTTCCAAGCTTGTTCTTTGAGGAACACCATGAGGAACACCGAGAACACGACACGGAACACGTTTCGAAAGGTTCCACTGGTCCTTGAGGAACACATGAGAACACTGAAGAACCGATGAGAACAATCGAGACACAGACCTCGGAACACTGTTCCAAAGGTGTTCCAGACTGGTTCCTTGATGAACCATGAGAACACTGAAGAAACCAGAGGAACATCGAAGAACACGACTCGCAACACGTGATCCAAAGGTTTCAAGCTTGTCCGTTGAGGAACAACATGAGGAACAACCCGAGAACAGAATGAGGAACACTCGAGAACAAGAACCCGAACACGTGTTCCAAAGTGTCATACCTTGTTCTTGAGGAACACAGAGCAACACCGCGAAGCAACCATGCGAAACATCGGGACACACCCGAAGCCGTGTCCCAAGGGTGCAAGCTGGTTCTAGAACACAGGAACAAACCGAGAACACATGAGGAACACCGAGAGAACACATGAGGAACATCGAGGAACACGACCCGGAACAGACGGTTCCATAAGGTCATAAGCTTGTTCCGAGGAACACATAGAACACCGCGGAACAATGAGACACAGAACAGACCCGGCACATACGTTCCAAGTTTCCAGCGACTGTCTGAGACACATGAGGACCACCGAGGAACACATAGGACCAGAGGAACACAGAGAACAGCGGGCGACACGACCCGAACAATGTTCCAAGGTGTCAACTGTTTCCTAGGAACACATGAAGGACACCGCGAACATCATGACAACCGGAGAACAAGACCCGAACATTGTTCAAGTTCCTTAGAAC